>NW_006790064.1:505706-526888 GCF_000442215.2 Lipotes vexillifer
CCCGCGTCTCCTGCATCGGCAGGCGGACTCTCAAGCACTGCGCCACCAGGGAAGCCCAAAAGTAATGATGTTTTAACCTGACATGTGCTGCTGTCTTTTTTGTTAAGAGAATCAATATCACTCACTATATTTTATTGTTGTTTTCTTATGCTGTTCCAAAGTATAAAGGAATGCACCTGAACTAATTTTACTCGTTTCCTGAGGGATAAAATGAAATCTTTGACCGTTTTTTGCCAATCTTTTAAATCTAAGTGTACATTATATCTTACAAACACACCTTTTGGTGTTTTTTCAATACATTGAAAGTTTTAAAGTGCCTTATAGTTAAATACATTTAAGAAACTACCTTAGCCCTTCAACGCCTCAGAATTCAGCAAACCAGATTAGTATTTTGGCTAGCTTTCTCTTTTCAGGGAGTATGACTCTTCAAACCAAAATGAGTCTATTTGGACTGAGAGTCAGAGGAAATTGACTAGCAAGTACTGATAAGAGGGAACAAGCCTTGGTGACATTTCCCAGTGGGGGCCTGGGATGCCAAGGAGGCAGCATGAGGGCACTTGGGGGAGAGTAAGAGAGAGAGGCTTGGCCTGGCCTATGTCCTAATCCCCCTTATGAGGCAGCACGGGCCAGATCCAGGCTTGGGGTCCTTGGGTTCTAAAGTGGAGTATATTGTCCCAAATCATCAGGAATGTCTTTACAGCTGGAGGATGCCTGTCAGTCAAAGTTCTTAAAGTGTGTGATGGGTCAAGCAAAGAAAACCAGGAAAATTTGGTAAGGTCAAAGGCAAGAGCAGACCCCCAAATTGGAGAAAATCAAAAGTGTGAAGCAATTCAATGTAATAAGAGCATGGTTAGAAATAAAGAAGCTTGAAGCTCATTGGGTAAGTACGTGGGTTTGAGGTGTCTTATTTTAACCTGAAATAAAGATACAGAAGGTGGCAATATTGGAATTTGAACCAACCTCAGAATTCAAATTCTTCCTCCTATTTGCACAATAGGGTTCCTACCCTTTCTCTTTTTCTCACTAAAGGAACTTCCTTTTGTATATAATGCTGATAATGGTAGTCTTCTCATGGGACAACTGTGAGGATTAAATGATTATAATGCCATAAATCATTTAGACCCACATCTGTTACAGGTTGGTGCTCTGTAAATATGGGCTGTTACTACTAAGTCAAGAAAGGTCCTGAGTTGTAATCATGAACAGAGCTAGATGAGGGTAGAATGCTATAGTAGATAGTTATACTTGTGCTTTGGAATCAGACAGGTCTTGGACAAGTTATTCAAGCCTTCTCTTTGTTAGTAGGATAGAGATACTAACTACATCATTAGTTTGCTGTGAAGGTGAAATTAAACAGTGTATATGAAGTGCTTAGCACTTTGCTCCTTGTTACAAGGTTCAGGCTCTGTAAACGAAGGGCTTGCAGCCTGATTTCATTGGCCATTGGCCATTGAGTAGACTGGCTTAAATGTAAAGGATTAGATCAGCATTTGAGATTTTGGCAAAAAGCCAACACTTAATATTGATCCATGGCTTGGAAAACCTGATTTTCAAAGTTCTTCATGCCAACATGCCAGTGCCATATAAATGTACCAGATACTTATGACTGCTAAGCATGCAATTACCTCTCATAATTGGACCTGTTATTTCTTTCTTTTGTTTTCTAGAAGGCTTAATTTTATTTTTTATTTTTTTATAAGCAGGTTCTTACTAATCATCCATTTTATGCACATCAGTGTATACAGGTCAATCCCAATCGCCCAATGCATCACACTACCACCCCAAGCCCCCTCCGCTTCCCCCCGCGGTGTCCATACGTTTGTTCTCTACATCTGTATCTCTATCTCTGCCCTGCAAACCGGTTCATCTGTACCATTTTTCTAGGTTCCACATATATGCGTTAATATACGATATTTGTTTTACTCTTTCTAACTTACTTCACTCTGTATGACAGTCTCTAGATCCATCCACGACTCACCAAATGACCCCATTTTGTTCCTTTTTATGGCTGAGTAATATCCATTGTATATATGTACCACATCTTCTTTATCCATTCATCTGTCGATGAGCATTTAGGTTGCTTCCATGACCTGGCTATTGTAAATAGTGCTGCAATGAACATTGGGGTGCATGTGTCTTTTTGAATTATGGTTTTCTCTGGGAATAGGCCCAGTAGTGGGATTGCTGGGTCATATGGTAATTCTATTTTTAGTTTTTTAAGGAACCTCCATACTGTTCTCCATAGTGGCTGTATCAATTTACATTCCCACCAGCAGTGCAAGAGGGTTCCCTTTCCTCACACCCTCTCCAGCATTTGTTGTTTGTAGATTTTCTGATGATGCCCATTCTAACTGGTGTGAGGTGATACCTCATTGTAGTTTTGATTTGCATTTCTCTAATAATTAGTGATGTTGAGCAGCTTTTCATGTGCTTCTTGGCCATCTGTACGTCTCCTTTGGAGAAATGTCTAGGTCTTCTGCCCATTTTTGGATTGGGTTATTTGTTTTTTTTAATATTGAGTTGCATGAGCTGTTAATATATTTTGGAGATTAATCCTTTGTCCGTTGATTCGTTTGCAAATATTTTCACCCATTCTGAGGGCTGTTTTTTCGTCTTGTTTGTAGTTTCCTTTGCTTTGCAAAAGCTTTTAAGTTTCGTTAGGTCCCATTTGTTTATTTTTGTTTTTATTTCCATTACTCTAAGAGGTGGATCAAAACATATCTTGCTGTGATTTATGTCAAAGAGTGTTCTCCCTATGTTTTCCTCTAAGAGTTTTATAGTGTCTGGCCTTACATTTAGGTCTCTAACTCATTTTGAGTTTATTTTTGTGTATGGTGTTAGGGAGTGTTCTAATTTCATTCTTTAACATGTAGCTGTCCAGTTTTCCCAGCACCACTTATCGAAGAGACTGTCTTTTCTGGGATGTGAACTTGTTTGGAAATAGGGTCTTTACAAATGTAATTAGTTAAGAACCTGGAGAAGAAACCATCCAGGATTTTGAGTGGACCCTAAATCCAGTGACTGATGTCCTTATAAAACGTCCTCTCCTTGGAGGACACACAGAGAAGGCCATGTGAAGATGGAGGCAGAGATGGGAGGGATGCTACCACAAGCCAAGGGAATTCAGAAGCTACCAGAAGCTGGAAGAAGAAGCAAGGAAGGATCTGCTTAGAGCCTTTGGAGGCCCTGCTGTCACCTTGATTTCAGACTTCTGGCCTCCTGAATGTGAGAGAATGAATTCGTGTTGCTTTAAGCCACCCATCTGTGGTAATTCATGATGACAGTCCTCAGAAATTAATGACTCTTCTAGCATCTGGTCAAAGAGAGCAAAAGCATCTCTTGCTTTTCTGAGTACCTAATGGAGGCCACAGCACTTCACCTGGATTACAGTTGTCATCATGCTGCACTATAATGACAAGCTCACATCTCTCTCTTTTCTACTAGGGGGTGTCTCTTCAAGGGTAAAGATCCTGGTCGTCCTTTGGATCTACCCCCTCTCCTAGCACAGTGCCTGGTCCGTCACTGATGCCCAATGAAAATTTGTTGCATGAATGAAAGAATGAAGATATCCAACACTACACTAATCAGTGAATGGGAGGAACAAAACCATGGGGTTTCTCCAGGAGTTTAAAAGCCTGGATGGGGAGGAAAGATGAATCTGAAGCAGGTATCCCGCAGCAGTGCTAATGAAAACCGGTCTGAATGTGACTCAAGGAGATGCCGAGGATATATTTAATTCATAAAGCTCTCTACACCTGTTCCCTCCCTCTGGCCTCCACAGCACAGCATCTGCTCTGGAACCAGATTGGCTGGCTCCACAGCCTGGTTCTGCTACCTGGGAAGCTGAGTGACTCTCCCAGCCAGTTTCCTCACTGGAATCTGGCTTTGAAGCGTTTTATGTGGGTCAAATAAGATAATACATGTAAAGTGCCTTAGACAGTGCCAAGCAACAAGTAAGTGCTCAGAAAGTGTTAGCGGGTGATTACTATTATTATTCCAGTCTTTTCTCTCAGGCACTCCTTCTCATTTCCACAGAACACTCTGCTGTCACCTTGAACATGACACTTCTAAAACCCAACTTTACCTCCCTCCACCAACTGGCTTCTCTCTCTCTCTTTTCCTTAGAGTGCATCTTTTCCCCGGCAGCCTTATTTAAAACCTTAAAGCCGTGCTTAACTTCCTGCTTGTCTGAATACATCAGCAAATTCCCTGTAAACCTTTTTCCACTTGTCCTTTCCTGTTAGCTCCTGCTACTACACGTCCTAATTCAAATTAGAATGTCACTGGCAATTCATACAGGACTCAGAGTATCTGTACTCCTTCAGCTAATTATAAATCATGGTTAAAGTCCTGTGTGTGTGCGGAGTATGAATACAGGAGTACAATCCGTGTATGTACTGTATATATAAGCAGTGCTATTTCTTATGCAGCATGTTCCTTGAAATCTTCAATATTTATTATGATTCGAATTTTCTTTTGTTCTTAAACAAAGACTATTTTAATTCAAAATTTATGTGTTGTTTTGTAAGGTTTCAGTAGATGGAAATTATGTCTTATGCTTCTTGTCTCCCGTAGAGCACATGGCAGGTGCTGGGTATATTCTAGGGAATTACTCAGGCCCAAACTCTAGGGAATCCCCCTCCATGTCTCTGGACGGGCAACTCCACCTCCAAAACACTGCGAGTCCGGCCAGCTCACCCTTCAAAGACATGGCAAATAGAATCCCATCACCCCTCTGCACTGCTGCACTCAGGGTCTAATCACCACTGTCTCTTGCCTAGACTACTAGAAACATCTCTTCCTGGTAACCCTCTCTACCCTTGTCACCTTTAATTCTATTCTTCACACAGCTTCCAGAAGGATGTTTTAAAAACATAAACCTTAAAATCCTATCTATCACACTTAGAAGACATTTCAAACTTGAACCCCTTTGAGTGGCCTCTTCTCAAAGTTAAAAACATTTTTGTTTTGAAAACAGGGAATGTTAGTATCAACAAGAGGTCCTGGGAGGGACAGGGAGGGCCCCAAGGGGCTTCTATAATTTAACATTTTTCTCACCTTGTGTCTAGGTATTCTCCCTGCCACCTATTCTGCTCTAGCCGTTCTTGCTTTTACTTATTTCACCAACATTCAAGATCCTATCTGTTGCATGGCATCACTCACATTTCTGCTGAAATTGTGCTGTATAATCCCCCATCTCCCCAGATCTTAGTGGCTTAAAATGAAAACTTTTCTCTTGCTCATGGCTGTGTGCACTGTTGGGACAGCTCTGCTTCAGGCTGGGGTCAGGGTCAGGTGTGCCCCACTGGTCTTTCATCCTGGAAGCGGTGGCCACCACAGCATGTGCTTCAGATGACAGATGGCAAGGACACTGGAGACCAAGCAAAACCATACAAGGACACTCAAAACTTTTGGACAGATGTGATTTTATGACATCCACTCCCATACCATTGGGCCCAAAGCACTACACACACCAGAGCCTGAGGTTGGTGAGGGGAGAAACTGCGCAAGGCCATGGCATGGCTGGGCAGGGAAGGAGATGTGTAACACTTAAAACTCTCTACCTGTTGACCTCAGGGACTTTGCTCCTGCTGCAACTTCGCCTGGGCTACTTTTCCACCAGATTTCATTTCTTCACTTTATCCAGGTCTTTGTTCAAATGTTACCTCATCAGAGGGACCTTCCTTGATCTCCCCTGAGACAGAAACCCAGAAACCCAGTCATTCTATAATACTTATCCTGCTCTATTTTCATTCTTAGCACTCACCTCCCCCTGAACCGATCCACCGTATTATCTACCGATCTACCTGTGTACCTGCCCTTTTCCGTGGTGTTGGGAGCCTTGTTGAGCTCCATCTCTGTATCACCAGTAGGTGAACCAGTACTGACCTGTCAGTACTTGATAAGTAGTGGTTAGATTAAGCAAATTACATAATAGTAATGACTGCTTTTCTTTTCTTAGAAGACAGAGTAATTAAATGGGTAAAATTACAATCAGAACTTGTCATGCCAGGAAGATTATATAATTTTTTTTATGTTTGAGGCTGTGTGTGTGTGTGTGTGTGTGTGTGTGTGTGTGTGTGTGTGCATGCGAGCATGTGCTTGTTTTCTGATTTTATTGGAAGGTTACTTTAGTGCATTCTATATTCCCATATAGACTTAGATGCCTTAGCTCTAGACATGCCTTAGCTCTAATGTTCTAATTAATAGAACATTTACAATTCTACAAGTCCTAAAGATATTTTACAACCTTTGTCCTCAAAATGAGCCTTTTCTCTTGATTTCCCTATTTTCCTTGAGTGAGACCTATTCTGTACTTAGAACTCTAGAATTATGTTTGGCATTTAATTTTCTCTTTTCCTCCTCATTTAATTAATACCTCGCTGTGCAGACGCGTCACCCCAGTGTCTCCCACGCGGTTTCCTCCTTTTCTATTCGTATTTCCGTCTCTGAGTTTCAGCCCTCTCTCCTTCCCTGAACAACGAGATCTTGACTGGTTTTGCTGATCCACGTCTGTTGTACATACTACGTGCTAGAACTCTTGTCCTAAAGTGAAGTTCTGATTATCTGACTCCTATGTTTAAAAACATTCAGTTTCTTCTAGTTGCAGGCTATATTAAGAAAAAAATCTAAGTAGAAAATGCAGTTTTCTTGCTGCCTTAAAATATGTCATTCCTCTTTCACCAAAACGACTTTAGAGAATTATTTGCTTTGGATTAAAACAAAAATCAGTGATCAACACTTCAGAAAAGCTTAAAAATTATTTATTATTTATCTGAAGTTCAAATTTAACCATGTGTGTCCTATATTTTTTGTTTGTCAAATCTGGCAACTCTACCTTGAAGGCAAGAGCAGGAAGGAAACCCTTGAAGAATTCATAAAAAACAAAAAGCAAACACACTAACAAAAAACCCCATACGAATCTATCACAAAAATTCCAGCCTCAGAGAGCCCAAGATTATTTGATTATGCATCAAAGACTTCATATTCATTCTATTGAATTACATACATAGCAAATTTTGTTACTATACATCTGAGCAGCATACTGTGGAAATATTGGTGGTTACATTGTCAGTGTGGTCATTTGCCTTGTACAATCAATTTAGATTTAGTAATGCCTCCCAGGAATTCCAAGAATAAGTAGTATATGTAAAATGTCCTAATGCCACCACACAGCGTCTTTCAAATGAAATCTTTCCAGTGTCTTATGAATGGAACATTCACATAAATCATTTCCATTTTGCACATGGCAGAGGGTCCAAGGAGTCAGAAGGGGAGCATAGACGTCTGGCTTAAGCTATCCCCTTACAGGCTTCCAAGCACATTTTCTCATGGACTGTGGAAAGCGTATCTTTTCAAAGCACAACGTGAGTGTGTGCTCAGAAGGGAATGGGTGGCAATGACAATAATGACAAAGCCTTACAGTTATATGTTGCTGACAAACATGGTCTCATTTATCCTCATAAAACGCTTGTGAGGTAGGCATTACTTCCTTTTTACACGGGAGGGAATTGAAATCAAAATGGGAGAAATGTAGTTAAAAAGTCACTGGAATAAAAGCCTATATTATTTTGCAAGGCAAAGCAATTAAGTGACGAATATTAATTTCCTTGAAGCTGATGTAAACTTCCCCTATATAATGCTAGTGACATAGCTTCGGTGCCTAGATGGAAGATGCCCAACTTTTAAATTTGCCACTGAGGAGTAACCGAGAAAATTGTACTGACCTAATTTTTAGCAGTATGGACTTTCAAATATAACCAATTTTTTGGATGCCTTACTACTTGTCCAGTAATGGCACTAGTACCCATTTTTTGAGCACTTAAGTGTGCTGGGTGCTGCCAGGAGCTTGATAATGAAAAATCAAAGTCTAAAGGACAGGTAATATTCACCATTATTCCATTAAATCCTCAGTACTTTAGCCAGTATGGTCTGTTCCACCAGCTTCGTAGAAATAATGAGTCAAATCTCTTTTTTGTTTTCCAAATTAATCACCGGAGCACCCAGGCATCAGGAAGCTCACTTTTGATCCTTTGACTCTCCATCCCCATGGCCTACCACCCCTTAAAATTGTTCCAGAATCCTGAGGGCTTACTGAGTTTAAAAAAGGCCAGTGCTATTCTCATAGGCCAAGCAGAAAGGGAAAATTGCCAAGCCTTGTTTTTGTTCCAACCCTATGGTGCCTATTTTGTTGAATACAGGTCCTGAATGGTCCCTTGTGCAGGCATCCATCCTGTGGCCGAGCTCCTGCTGACCCAGGGCATGTTCAGCCTGTGGTCTTGCCCATACTTGTTCTATAGGGCTCTGTCCACACTCACGCAGTTGGCCAGGGTTCCTTATGTTACAGTAGCTTGTCAGGAAAGCTAGAGAGCCTGATTTGGAGAGGTATCTAGGTCCAGCCACACACTGTGCTGGAATCAGCTTCTCCCACAAAGCCTTAGGGTTTTACGTTGATGCTGGATCACCAGGCCAGGCTCACCCCTCCCTCCTGGCAAGTTCTGCATACATCTCACTGGGGTCTCCATCTGTAGACAGGCCTTGGTCAGGGCCACCCTGTTCTAACTTGAATTCTTGGGGAGTGGGCTTGTTCATTCACTCATGTATTCATTTATCCAGGCAACATTTATTGTACCCCTACTTTGGGCTAAGCACTGTTCTTATCAGTGAACAAAATTAAGTCTCTGTCTTCATTGACTTATATTTTGAGCAAAGGTGGAAAATAAATGGAATAAAAGACTGAATGCATAGAATGCAGATTGTGATAATGCTATGGAGAATAATAAAGCAGGTGATGGAGGAAGACATGGGGGTGCTGTGGATAGTTGCTGTTTTAAACAGAGAGGTCAATGCAGGACTCACTGAGAAGGAGATAGTTTATGAAAAACTTGAAGGGGGAGAGGGAGTTAGTACTGCAGCTCTCTGGGGAAAGGGCATTCCAGGCAGAGGGAACAGAGTGAACAGAAGCCCTGTGGTGTGAATGTGCTTTGTGTGTTCTGGGAAGAGCAAGAAGGCTTGCATGGATTTGATGGCCAAATAACAGAAAGCCCTACAGGCCATCTGGAGAATTTATACTTGGTGTAATTTAGAGTTCAGCAGATATATCTGGAGCAGGCAGTGTATAGATGTTGGGGAGAAAAAAAATGTGTCAGGAATGTCCCCTGCTATAAGGAGCTCAAAATCTTGGGGTGGGGACAGGCTCATAAACAGCGGAGGAAGGTTCCATACAGTATAAGTGTGGTGAGAGTACAAGGTACCACGGGCACTCAGAGCAGGGCTTGCCAAATCTGGGAAGTCGGAGAAGGGTCCTGGGGTGGGAGGTGGAGCTTTTGCTAGGGTCTGAAGGACATTGTCATGGGAGGTGGGGGACAGGATATTCCTGGCAGCAGGAACAATGTGAACAAAGGCCAGGAAACATGAAAGAGTTTGAAGAACTTTTACATGTTCAGTATTAGCGTTTCCCTTCTGTCGTGGAGAGGGGTAATGAGACTCCCAAGGCTGTAGGGGTCAAATCAAGGAGAGCCAGGCATGCCATTTCAGGAGTGAAAGGAAAGTCCTGGAAGTGTTTTCGAGGAAGAATAACATGGTCAGATTTTAGGAAGATGGCTTTAATCTAGGAGAATCCTGGGGAGTGAATTCCAATAGAGTAAGATGAGCAGAGATGGGTTGGGAGAAATTGCAATTATCTGGATGAGAGTCTGAGCGAGAGCAGAGTTCACACCAACAGGAGACCTTGCCAGCTGCCTGCATGTGAAGAGCAGTATCGAGGCAGTGTATCATGGAGCTGGGTTCAAATCCTGACTCTGCCACTTACTACCTGTGTCTATGAGATCTTAGGCAAGTAACTTACCTTTATATCCCTCAGTGGATCATCCTTTCCTTGTTCCCTTTCCTGATCTTTAGGAATCAGCCTCAACCTGCATTCCTGACACTGTTGGTACAAACTCTTGCTCTTGTTTCATATTCTCCCCCATCCTGAGCACCCATCACATTTCTTCTCTCTTTAAATCCAGGCTCACTGACATGCTGTCAGAGTCACATGGCTTTCTTACCAAGCCTTCTAATTCTTTCTTCATAAGGATACTTTGTAATTAAATGCTTAGAACAGCATTTTTTTAGAATTTCCTTTTTGATGCTACACTCTAGAATACCTGGTCTCTGTTCATTTCTTTAATTTTTTGGACCTTGTTGATATGTGCCCTCTAGAACCTCAGCATCCTGCAGTCCTGGCTTCATGCACAATTTCCCACTCTCTGGATGGCTCATGTGTCTTAGACACTGGTAGACACCAGCAGTTTGCATGCTTCCTCTTCTCTACAGGTCAGGTTCGGATGGTGTTGGGTAGGAAATGAGGGGTCTGAGTGTAGTGGGCAAGAGGGGCGAGAGAGGTGAATTCAGGGAATACCCAACGTGAACTCATGATAGGTCACAGCTGGGCACATATATGTATGCTCATGAATGTGTACATGCAAGTGTAATAGGAAAGAACAAATCTGACTCCATATTGGATCTGCTTCTTTTACTTTAACCTTTGTATTCTACTGCTTTTGTTACAAGTTAATACTAAAGGGATATTGCCTGTAGCTTAAAGTATACATAATGGCCCATCTCTGGGAAACCTGCTTCCCATGGCTGAGTGTTAAACTAAAATACCTTTGTTTAGCTCACAGGCCCACATGTGAACTGCCACAGGAAAGAAGAAATGAACACATCCCCTCTGGAGTCTGGCTAGAACCCAGAAACATTTGCAACAATTTATATCCTTTTTTACTTTACCTCCCCACCTCCTCTTCTTTGTTCTATAAAAGAAACTAGCATACAAACCTGGGCAAGATGGTTCTTTGGGACACTAGTCCCCCATCTTCTCGGTCTGCTGGCTTTCTGAATAAGGTTGATATTTCTTGCCCCAACAACTTGTCTCTCAATTTATTGGCCTGTTGTGCAGTGAGTAGTACGAGCTTGGACTCGGTAACACAAGCTCTCCCAAGTGTGTGCATGACTATGGTTTCTGGTGTGGGTTTATGTAGAGAGGTCTTGATTGGCTGGGTCTCTACATTGGCCTACATGCTCTCAAATGTTAATATGTGTACATAATGTGAACAGAGGCCCCTTAGATGTGGCATAATTGTGCAGTACACACTAAACATAGTACTGGAAGCGGTGGCTGGTTTTTCAACCCTTTCAACACATTCAACAATCCCAGAGGCATTTACCCCAGCACCTGCGGAAGAGTCTGCATTTCTTAATGGAAGTCATAGCAATCAGAAAAGGCTTATCACCCCTAACAAAAACTGTGGTTAGGGACCTGGCACCATGGTCTTTGCCCAGCCTCCTTGGCTGAGATAACTTAGTCTGGGACATCATTCCTGAGTGCATTTTTCTCTGAACCATCAGAGGGGCCACACCTCTCAGGTGCAGTCAGCTGTCTTCTGAAATGACTGTCATCCTAGAACCATAAAATAGCTAATGGCATACTGCTAACCCATATGCTACTCAAGTCAGTGTGACTTTATTTCCCTTGGGATGAGCTCAAGGGCTCAGGGAATCTCAGAACTCTTGGAATAAGACTGTGACTTAATATGCAGCCAGACAGGGTGTGATGGATCCCGAGTAGGGCTTAGCAGCTGTGGCCCATCCACACTGAAGCAGTGGTATATACAGATGTTGCTATGGTGACCTCCATAACTCAGAGGGTGTGGGAATTTAGGGGTTCCCAGGGGAACTCTGCAGTTCCTCTCACCAGGCCCTTGTAATCTGGCATTCCCAGGCTCTTGAATACAAGTTGTACCAATTAAGATCTCTAAAAATCTTGTCCTCTGGTATGCACATGCAAAAACCATGTGAACTTTAATGGGAGAGCTTTTGTAGGTGTGTGCACACATGTGTATGTGTGTGTGTTATGAAAATGTGATGAAAATTTTATATTTGTATTAATGTCTCACAAGGCAGAACACAACCCATGCATCCTATCTCATCTACATTTCCTAAAATCATAACAGTTTACTCGGTATACAGTTAGTTACCAGAAGTCCAAAGTGCTTTCTCTTTATGCTCTGCTGTTACTCCCTTGCAACAATTTTGACTTTGTGTCTAAACTTTAATAATAATTTAATTGACTTGTTTAACAAGAATTACTGAAAACCCATTCTGTGTATAAAGTTTTACTTTCTGGTTAGATCTTGTTTATGAAAAAATGGTATGAGAGGAGAATTAATTTTGACTGAAGCTGTGGTATCTAGTGTTTCCTGGTACAGTTTCATCATTAAAAATCTCTACCTTAAAAAAACAAAGGGTCTGATTTAGTAATGTGGATACGCAGAAACAATGTAAATCAATTCATAAGGTCTGCAAATGAAGAAAATTCTTTATCTGGTCGACAATAAATTGGTTCTTAGACATAGATAATCAATCAAAAAACTCATTCATTCATTCAACCCACATTTATTGAATATATGCTCTGGGCAGGGGGCAGGTCTTGGGTATAGTATGATGAATGAAACAATTAGAGTCTCCCTTTTCATGAGCTAATAGGCTAGTGGAGGAGGGAGACACAAATGCATAAACTGACATGAATATATAATTGTGACTTGAAAAATACATGCAAGAATTAAACAGAACAAAGTGATAAAGGATACCTGAAATGTACATGACACATGGAATACGATTACATGTATGATAAATACTATGGCATACTCAGAGACTTCTCTCTGGGGTGGAGAGGAAAGGGACTTTTGTATTTGTATATTACACATGTCTGGTTCAAATCATGGTCATTTGTGTTCAGGGCCAGACAAGGAAGGAGAGACATCAGTCTCTGGTTTCTTTTAAGACCCAAATAAATGTTATTTCCTCACTCTGGGGGTGAGAGAAGACTATATTTCACCACCTCTATGCCCTCTAAGCCACAGACAGGCACAATTCCCCCTTACAATTTACACAGACCAATTTTTGTTTGTATCTTTCCCACAAAGCATTTCATTTACACTAGTGTATTTCTCTTTAATATAACAGTAGGTACTATAACAGTTTAACATAGCTATTTTAAAACATCCCTAGAAAATCCTTAGGAAATAAAATGTGGAGAAAAACCATGTTCATGGATTAGACAATCTATATTGTGAATATAACCATTTTCCCGAAGTTAATCTATAAGTGGGACTTCCGTGCACCTTATTTCATGTAATATTTAGATGTCTGCCTACTGGTTTTACCAATATGTCAAAATTACCTGATTTTTATTTGAGGTTGGGAGTGAGTTAGGAGGGAGTGAGAGTAGAAATACCATCTCATTAAAAACATTTTATTGGGGTATAGTTATGTATGGGTAACCACCCATCACTAGAGGTTACCCTCATGATCTATTTCATCTAACCTTAATTACCCCCAAAGGCTCCATCTCCAAATACTATCACAGTGCAGGTTAGGGTTTCAACATATAAATTTGGGGGGGGGGCACAAACATTCAGTGCATAGCACATAGTCTCATCTCTGATGAAGCATCTGGGATTGTGGACTGTTTTACACTTAGGGACATTGGCAAGAAGCCTGCAGAAGAGAATGCACTCTGAGCTTTCTTGTTCCTAAGTTCAAAGAAACTGCACAGTTCCACAGACCCTGGAGCCGTGCCTGGTTTAGTTGGGGCCTTTCATATTTCACAGCAGTCATACTGCCATGGATGGTGATAAGACTGCTGGGCAGGAGGTGATGGCATCACAGTCTAACTCAATTCCAGCTTTATTCATGGAATCAGGACAGGTTCTAGCAGCTGCACAGAAGGCAAAAGGTAAAGAAAGGCCTCTCAGGTACCTCTTACAAATGATATAATTATTCTGGACAAACCACAATCCCTGTAACTGCTACTTTAAAAAGTCTCAAATTAAACTTAGGTTAGATTTTCTTTTTTTAAAATTAAAATTAAATGTTAACTACACATAAGATAATATTTATAACATATATGAGAACTAAAGAATAATGATAAAATGAACACGCATATACTTGACCCCAGCTGGAGAAATGGAATATTAACAGCACTTCTGTGCCTTTTCTGATCCTATCCCTGGCCATGCTCTCCTTAAAAGTACCCACTGGCTGGATTTTTGTGTTCTTTTCCATCTTCTTGCTTTTCTTTATAGATTTTATTACCACGTATGTATATAACCTACAGTCATACATTTTTAGCTTTGTACTTTTTGAACTATATATACATAGAAAGCAAGATTTTCTTTGGCTATTTACTGTGATTGCATGTCCCATTTCAGAATGTTGCCACAGATATAATTTTAAAAAGAATACTTCAAAGACACCTCATGTCCCCAAATTTACCCTCTGATGCTTCCATTAAGTGTAAATTGGAAGAAAAAGAGCAAAAGCAATGCTGCATGTTTTTAACTCTGATTATCTTCTATGATAATTCTCCCTTGAGTCTAGGTAGTTTGTGTGTGTGAGATTGAAGGGGGAAGGGCAAAGGGTAAAGGGAGCGCAGACGTTCTCATTGGTTCTATGATTGTTGAAATGAAACAGAACTGACCAACCAGAGCATTCCATCCCTTGGGCCACTGTGATAGCTTCAGGGTAAACATGGGACTAAAGTCAGGTCAGTAGAAGTCCAATCCCTGGCCTTTTTACAATTATGTTTTACTTTTTAAGCCTTTAGATCATCACTGTCAATAGAACCCAAACTGTGTGGATAACCTTTTTTTAAATTAAAATATATTTGACATATATCTTTAAATATAAGGTATACAATATGTTAATTTGGTACATTTATATATTTTAATATGATTGCCACTGTAATGATAATTATCACCTCTATCATGTTACATAATTATCCTTTCTTTTTATTGGTTGTAATAAAAGTTCTAGTTTCTTAGCAAGTTTGATGATTATAGTACAATATCGTTGTCTATATTCATTATACTGTGCATTAAACAACATGTGTCCAGTTCTCCCACCTCCATCCCCTGGTAACCACCATGCTACTCTCTGTTTTTATGAGTTTTTCTTTTTCAGATTCCACATATAAAATATCATACAGTACTGGACTTTCTCTGACTTATCTTACTTAGCATAATGTTTTCAACGTCCATCCATTTTGTTGCAAATGGCGGGATGTCCTCCTTTCTCATGGCTGAATAATATTCCATTGTATATATTTCAGAAGGTCCATTCATCTGTTGATGGACCCTTAGGCTGTTTCCATATCTGGGCTGTTGTGAATAATGCTTCAATAAACATGGGAGGGCATATATATCTTCAAAATTCTGTTTTCATTTTCTTTGGGTCTCAAAGGTGAAATTGCTGGATCATGTGGTTGGTAGAGCTTTTTAATTTCTTGAGGAAGCTCCATATTGTTTCCCATTAAATTATGTGGATACTTTTTAGAGTAACAACATTATTAGTGGTTTTGCTGAAATGAAGCCCAACAAGGAAGAATAATCTTAAAGAATAGATATTAATAACTTATAAATTATGGATGTCTATTTTACAACTCAACTACCCATCACAAGGCCACCAGACTGGACCACTCTGAACAGAACACCTAGACTTGTGCAATAACAATTTGATTCAGTCATCCTCAGTCAGATACACACATTTTTATTTTGTTGTTATGAATGCATATTTATTAAGAAGGGAGGATAAAGATACTCTATCGGCTTTTAGCTTGGGGTATATTTTACAGTATTTAGCCATGTGCTATACAGGCCTCCGTTTCTACTCTTGCCCTAGACATCACAGTTGTCTTGGGCAGCAGAGATGGAGCTTATTCCCATCTCTAGAGAACCCCTGGTTTCAACCCTTATGTTTCTCCAAATACGTGTCAGTGCTTCCCTTTCCATCTCCCTGTATTCCTATTAGCACCTTCTGCTTATCTGACAGCAGGAAGCCATTTTGACAAGTCTAGCGCTGGGTCTATTTCTTCTGCCTCTGGCAGCTTCCCACACTCCTGTGTTAGGTGATGCTTGCCCTCTGAGCACTGCTGCCGCTGCAGAGTTACAAGGCTTCATCTCAAAGGGCTGAGGCCCAAGAGGATTTTGTTGGGGCCACTGTGTGTATGTGTCTGTGTGCGTGTGTGTGCACGAGTCTGTGTTGAGATGGGGATGAGCATGGAAAAAATGGTAGGAATAAAGAAAGGGAAGGCTTCCCTGGTGGCGCAGTGGTAGAGAGTCTGCCTGCCGATGCAGGGGACACGGGTTCGTGCCCCAGTCCGGGAAGATCCCACATGCCACGGAGCGGCTGGGCCCGTGTGCCACAACTACTGAGCCTGCGCATCCGGAGCCTGTGCTCCGCAACGGGAGACGCCACAACAGTGAGAGGCCCGCGTACCACCAAAAAAAAGAAAAAAAAAAAAAAAAAGGGAAATGAAGAGGAGATATTTTGAAGGAATAAGTGGAAATAAGATGAACATGTGTACAAACTGATAACTGATGGGTCTTGGTCTTAAAATTTCAAAAAGAGACAAATGATGATGAGCATAGGGTCCTGAGGATAATCAAAAAGAGAACCATCTCTTCATCAGTAGTCATGGGAAGCACACTTTGAGAATGGCAGATATTCAGAGTCATAGTTTCTTTAGCTTACAGGGCAAATGTGAACCAATTATCTTTAATGGACAAATCAGAATTTTACTTATTTTTTAGCCAAAGCTTAGTCAGATTCATTAAGACGGTTTTACACTGCTTTAGGAAACTCTGACCCCATTTGGCCGTCTCCTCTGTCTACTTCAGGCTAAGCTTCCCGATGAGGTGAAACCCTCTCAATCAATTGGCCAAGTTAGCTATTGCCTCATGAGTCCAAATGTCCTTTGATAACGAAAACCTAACAGGCAGTTCTGGGCAATGGCTCAGGGTTCAGAAATGTATCAATAGGAATTAAAGGCAGTTAATAATGAAAGGAAATCCCTACACTCTCTCCTTAATAGTTTATAGTTCCAGTTTGCTTCTTAAGAAGAAATAGGGAGAAGGGAGATCAAGTAAGGTGAGAAAAAGAGTTCAGGAGAAAAACAGAATCAAGAGACAAGCTACAAAGCAGGTGGCTGGAGAAGCTTCATTACATTGTCCCCCTAGTGGTTGTGACTCCAGTGAGGAGCTAATTAGTTTACCAGGGGACACCACTCCTGGGTCTGGAGGAAATGTAATGGGTTGATTATGCTGTAAACCATAATCACAGCATAATTTGCGGTTCCTACCTAGGCAAGGAGAAGATGTGAGAGTGAACTGAGAATATTTTTCTCCTAATATGATCTGAAAATCAAGCGCTCATATTAGAATCACCTGGTTGTTTGTCATATCCTTGATTCCTGGGCCTCAACTGAGATTTACTGAAGCAGAAGCTCTGAGATTAGGGCCTGGGGATATGCGTTAAAAAAAATTATTTTTTTTTTCACAGGAGGTTCATATACACAATGAAGTTTGAGAATTACTGGCTTAGAAGATAGCAAAGAACATAATTTTCTTTTGTCCATTTTCTTAACTTGTGTTTTGACTGATGGGAAGTGAAGTAACACTGAAGAATACCAGGGGAAACTCAGAAAATCTCTGTAAAACAGAAGCTTTGCTCTCTTAGTGTGTCACTGAATGAGCCAGCTGCCAGTGTAGAAGGCTGGTTCAACATCTTAACCTAATTTGGAATTTGAACAATTATGTAATCATGTGAGCCAATTCCTTATAATAAATACTATTGGTTCTGTTTCTCTGGAGAACCCAGACAATTACAGTATTATTATGATCGGCTTTTTTCCTGTATTTCCTTGGCGTATGTATGTCCTTGGTTAGCACATCAAGTATGCAGAGGCTAGCATATGGGAGTGTCTCCACAGGAACAGTGATGACAAGTCAGGAACAGAGATTACAGGTAGATATGGGGTCTTGGGTCACGTGGTCTGATTTAAATGTTTCAGAGTACGTACCTGGAGTCAAATCAGGGCTTGGCCCTTTATCAGCCAGCTGGACAAATCACTTAATCTCTCTGTTTCATTTTTCTCACCTGCAAAATAGAGAATAATAAAATTATCTGCCTTCATAGGGTTGTTTGACTAAACACATGAATGAGTTAAATACATGAGTTAATACATGAAAATAATGTGCGGCTGGCACATAGTACAAATTCAATAAATTTCGGCGACTATTATTATTATTATTATTGTTATTATTATTCTATTTATCATACTTTGCAACAACCTTTGATTTGGTTTTCTGTTCTTTAATTGCACTGCACATTCTGAGAGCAGAGACTAGTCTTATTTAATCTGATGTGCCCGGAGGCTTGCAATGTACCTGACACCGAGGGGGTGCTTTTCACCTGGCTATTGAGTGAATTAGTTGAAGGAATGTGAGTGTGAAAGAGGCACCTTGGGAAGAAAGGGCAGGAGACTCTCTGGCCTCTTTATTCTACAGATGTGTATCTTGCTGGAAAGGTTGAAGTGGGGGAAACAGAGCTGAGGCCCAGGATGTGTCCTGATATTTCCAACAAGACAACCTGAGGGCACAGTTGGTACATCTGGGAGACAATTTTCAGCAGTAGCACTGTGGGCTTTTTTTAAATTCCTTGTCTCTTGGCCTACAGTTTGAAGTTTAACTGACCTTCACGCACAAAATCCTAGTAATGAATTCAACTCATTTTTGAACAGAAGGTGATAAAATAATACTGCGCATCAGGAAAGTGGAGGCATTAATGAGGTAATTAACCTTAGTCAGCATGTTATGTGACCCTGGCCCAAAGAACAGATAAAAAAACAAGGAAAAATGCCTGGATCAAGAAGAGGGTTTATGATCAATGGGAAAAGGGGAAGATACTTGAAAGCCATGCTTAAAGGGCGGTGATAGAAAAGAGCTTTATGGGACTAGTACTCAGGGACTGTCCCCATAGAAAGGATGTGGGTTGAAACTTGGGCTAATGACAAGCAGGACATTGCAAGGGCAATTTTGGTAGAGAAAAACGTAGCAGTTCCTTTCCTTCCCTCCTTCCTTTTCTCCTTCTTGTTCTCCTTTTTCTCTCTGGCTTCTCTACTTATTCCTGCCTCGACATTTTATCCAGCTTCCACTATTGGAAGCTCTTTAGAGCCATCCTCCCGTAAGTGGTTGTCCTTCCCCTGCCCTCCACACCTCGAGAGGGTCTCCCTTGGAGTTCATGTAATTCAGCAAAGATCCAGAGATCCAGGTGGTCTGGATAGGACTCTCCCTTGACGGCCATGCCTCCAATAGGTGTGAAGACGGAGCCCTAGACCTCTGCGTGCTGCTGGTCAGACTTCTGCCCCTTCTCCTCATTCAGTCGTCTCTGCTTCACCTCTCTCTCTCTTGGCGCGTGGCTTGAGTTCTTCTGAATGACACAGGCAGAATCTTGGACCTGGAGGAGTTTCATTTTCTAACCTAGCCACTGCTGTTAGACAGAAACGGAACTAGCAGTATGCACTTGACATCTTTCACTCATTCCTATGAATATACAAGAATATATACTGATTGTCTCTGACCTCTATGACCCGGTCTGCACTGTGTAAGATGCTGGGTGCCTGAATAAGGTCTCTGCCCTCATGTGGCCTATGATGTTGTCAGGGAAGACAGGCGCGGAAACAAAGGAGGCCATTGTGGTGACTTTCTTGCTGAGTTAGAACTCTCTTCAGGTTACACTAGGGTCACAAAAGAGAGGCGAATATATTCTACCAGGAACCAGAAAGTCAAGAAGAGCTTCACAGTCAAGGTGATATCCTGAAAAGTGAGAAGTGTTTTCCAGGTAGACAAGAGAGCACAGGCATTCGGGTCAGCAGAAGATGCTCAGCTTATGGCCAGGAAACTGCATATAGTCCAAAGGGTTCATTGGGACTGCAGTGTGGGGAGGCATCGGTCAGAGAGCAGGGTTGAAGGAACTGGAAGAGGCCAGATGGTCAGAGCTTTTATATGCTGGCCGAGGAGTCTGACCTCTGGCCATGGGGAAGTACTGAAGGGTATTTGGCAGGGTGGCAACACATTTATTCATTCAGTGTTTTAGAGAATAAGGTATTCCATGCCAGACACACTTCCAGGCATTAGGGCCACATCAGTGTACTAACAGATAAAAATCTCCGCCCCTGTGGGGTTTTTCCTTCTACTGGTGGGAAACAATATATATTATCAATTATATAGTATGTTAATAGGTATATGTGCCATGTGAAAACATAGTGCAGGTTAAGGTGCATTAACAGCACTGGGAAGGGAAGAGTACAGTTTGAAAGAGGGTGACCAGAGATTTGAAGGAGCCAAGGGTGAATGATGCAGCATGTGGGGAGAAGGGAGATGTCACAGGCAGAAGGAAGCTCTGGTCCAAAGGCCCTAAGGTGGGAGCGGGCCTGGCCAGTATGCAGAATCTTGAAGAAGCCTAAGGGCTGGAGTTAAGTCAAGTAGGAGGGGCGGATGAAGTCAGGGAAGTAATGGAAAGGGGGCTATGGGCTGTGCAGGGCCCTATAGATCCTTTAAGACTTTGGTTTATATTTGTACTGAGATGAACAGCCATTAGGGAGAGAAGGAGAAAGAGAGATAGAGAGAGACGCAGAGGAGTAATAGATCCAACACATCATTTTAAAAATCAAGACGTTCGGGAGGAGCTTCAAGATGGTGGAAGAGTAAGACGCGGAGATCACCTTCCTCCCCACAGATACAGCAGGGATACATCTACACCTGGAACAACTCCTACAGAACACCTACTGAACTCTGGCAGAAGACCTCAGACCTCCCAAAAGGCAAGAAACTCCCCCATGTACCTGGGTAGAGCAAAAGAAAAAAGAATAAACAGAGACAAAAAGAATAGGGACGGGACCTGCACCAGTGGGAGGGAGCTGTGAAGGAGGAAAGGTTTCCACACACTAGGAGCCTCTTTGTGGGCGGAGACTGCGGGTGGCGGAGCGGGGAGCTTCGGAGCCGCGGAGGAGAGCGCAGACACAGGGGCGCGGAGGGCAAAGCGGGGAGATTCCCGCACAGAGGATCGGGGCCGACCGGCTCTCACCAGCCCGAGAGGCTTGTGTGCTCACCCGCCGAGGCAGGTGGGGCTGGGAGCTGAGGCTCCGGCGGTCGGAGCGCAGGGAGAGGACTGGGGTTGGCGGCGTGAGCACAGCCTGCAGGGGGTTAGTGCGCCACGGCTGGCAGGGAGGGAGACGGGGAAAAGTCTGGAGCTGCGGAAGAGGCAAGAGACTTTTTCTTCCCTCTTTGTTTCCTGGTGCG
>NW_006790064.1:527498-567356 GCF_000442215.2 Lipotes vexillifer
CTTTTTTTTTTTTTAGTACTTAAAAAAATTTTTTCTTAATAATTAATTTTTATTTAAAAATTTTTTTATTTTATCTTACTTGATTTTATTTTATCCTCTTTCTTTCTTTCTATTTTTTCTCCCTTTTATTCTGAGCCGTGTGGAGGACAGGCTCTTGGTGCTCCAGCCAGGCGTCAGGGCTGTGCCACTGAGGTGGGAGAGCCAAGTTCAGGACACTGGTCCACAAGAGACCTCTCAGCTCCACGTAATATCAAGTGGCGAAAATCTCCCAGAGATCTCCATCTCAGCACCAACACCCAGCTTCACTCAATGACCAGCAAGCTACAGTGCAGGACACCCTATGCCAAACAACTAGCAAGACAGGAACACAACCCCATCCATTAGCACAGAGGCTGCCTAAAATCATAATAAGGCCACAGACACCCCAAAACACAACACCAGATGTGGACCTGCCCACCAGAAAGACAAGATCCAGCCTCATCCACCAGAACACAGGCACTAGTCCCCTCCTCCAGGAAGCCTACACAACCCACTGAACCAACCTTACCCACTGGGGACAGACACCAAAAACAATGGAAACTACGAACCCATTTTGCTAAACTTACTGTAAGTTTAGCAAAATGAGAAGACAGAGAAACACACAGCAGATGAAGGAGCAAGATAAAAACCCACCAGACCTAACAAATGAAGAGGAAATAGGCAGTCTACCTGAAAAAGAATTCAGAATAATGATAGTAAAGATGATCCAAAATCTTGGAAATAGAATGGAGAAAATACAAGAAACTTTTAACAAGGATCTAGAACAAAAGAGCAAACAAACAATGACGAAAAACACAATAAATGAAATTAAAAATTCTCTAGATGGGATCAATAGCAGAATAACTGATGCAGAAGAATGGATAAATGACCTGGAAGATAAAATAGTGGAAACAACTACTGCAGAGCAGAATAAAGAAAAAAGAATGAAAAGAATTGAGGACTGTCTCAGAGACCTCTGGGACAACATTAAAGGCACCAACATTCGCATTATAGGGGTCCCAGAAGAAGAAGAGAAAAAGAAAGGGACTGAGAACATATTTGAAGAGATTATAGTTGAAAACTTCCCTAATATGCGAAAGGAAATAGTTAATCAAGTCCAGGAAGCACACAGAGTCCCATGCAGGATAAATCCAAGGAGAAACACACCAAGACACATATTAATCAAACTATCAAATATTAAATACAAAGAACAAGTATTAAAAGCATCAAGGGAAAAACAACAAGTAACACATAAGGGAATAAGGTTAACAGCTGATCTTTCAACAGAAACTCTGCAAGCCAGAAGGGAGTGGCAGGACATATTTAAGGTGATGAAAGAGAAAACCCTCCAATCAAGATTACTCTGCCCAGCAAGGATCTCACTCAGATTTGATGAAGAAATTAAAAGCTTTGCAGACAAGCAAAAGCTAAGAGCATTGAGCACCACCAAACCAGCTTTACAACAAATGCTAAAGGAACTTTCCTAGGCAGGAAACACAAGAGAAGGAAAAGACCTACAATAATAAACCCAAAACAATTAAGAAAAGGGTAATAGGAACATACATATCGATAATTACCTTAAATGTAAATGGATTAAATGCTCCAACCAAAAGACACAGACTGGCTGAATGGATACAAAAACAAGACCCATATATATTCTGTCTACAAGAGACCCACTTCAGACCTAGGGACACATACAGACAGACTGAAAGTGAGGGGATGGAAAAAGATATTCCATGCAAATGAAAATCAAAAGAAAGCAGGAGTAGCAGTTCTCATATCAGACAAAATAGACTTTACAACAAAGACTATTACAAGAGACAAAGAAGGACACTACATAATGATCAAAGGATCAATCCAAGAAGAAGATATAATAATTGTAAATATTTATGCACCCAACATAGGAGCACTTCGTTACATAAGGCAAATACTAACAGCCATAAAAGGGGAAATTGGCAGTAACACAATCATAGTAGGAGACTTTAACACCCCAATGGACAGATCATCCAAAATGAAAATAAATAAGGAAACACAAGCTTTAAATGATACATTAAACAAGATGGACTTAATGTATATTTATAGGACATTCCATCCAAAAACAACAGAATAGACTTTCTTCTCAAATGCTCATGGAACATTCTCCAGTATAGATCATATCTTGGGTCACAAATCAAGCCTTGGTAAATTTAAGAACATTGAAATCGTATCAAGTATTTTTCTGACCGCAGTGCTATGGAGACTGAACAATACACTACTAAATAACCAAGAGATCACTGAAGAAATCAAAGAGGAATTCAAAAACTACCTAGAAACACATGACAATGAAAACACGGGGACCCAAAACCTATGGGATGCAGCAAAAGCAGTTCTAAGAGGGAAGTTTATAACAATACAATCCTACCTCAAGAAATAAGAAACACCTCAAATAAACAACCTAACCTTACACATAAAGCAATTAGAGAAAGAAGAACAAAAAACCCCCAAAGTTAGCAGAAGGAAAGAAATCATAAAGATCAGAGCAGAAATAAATGAAGGAAACGAGTGCAAAGATCAATAAAACTAAAAGCTTGTTCTTTGAGAAGATAAACAAAATTGATAAACCATTAGTCAAACTTATCAAGAAAAAAAGGGAGAAGACTCATCATTAGAATTAGAAATGAAAAAGGAGAAGTAACAACTGACACTGCAGAAATACAAAGGATCATGAGAGATTACTACAAGCAACTCTATGCCAATAAAATGGACAACCTGGAAGAAATGGAAAACTTCTTAGAAATGCACAACCTTCCGAGACTGAACCAGGAAGAAATAGAAAATACGAACAGACCAATCACAAGCACTGAAATTGAAACTGTGATTAAAAATCTTCCAACAAATAAGCCCAGGACCAGATGGCTTCCCAGACGAATTCTATCAAACATTTAGAGAAAAACTAACACCTTTCCTTCTCAAACTCTTCCAAAATATAGCAGAGGGAGGAACACTCCCAAACTCATTCTACGAGGCCACCATCACTCTGATACCAAAACCAGACAAAGTTGTCAAAAAGAAAGAAAACTACAGACCCATATCACTGATGAACATAGATGCAAAAAACCTCAACAAAAGCAAACAGAATCCAACAGCACATTAAAAGAATCATACACTATGATCAAGTGGGGTTTATCCCAGGAATGTAAGGATTCTTCAATATACGCAAATCAGTCAATGTGATACACCATATTAACAAACTGAAAGAGAAAAAGCATGATCATCTCAATACATGCAGAGAAGGCTTTTGACAAAATTCAACACCCACTTATGATAAAAACCCTCCAGAAAGTAGGCATAGAGGGAAATTTCCTCTACATGATAAAGGCCATATATGACAAACCCACAGCCAACATCATCCTCAATGGTGAAAAATTGAAGCCATTTCCACTGAGATCAGGAACAAGACAAGGTTTCCCACTCTCACCACTATTATTCAACATAGTTTTGGAAGTTTTAGCCACAGCAATCAGAGAAGAAAAAGAAATAAAAGGAATACAATTTGGAAAAGAAGAAGTAAAGCTGTCACTGTTTGCAGATGACATGATACTGTACATAGAGAATCCTAAAGATGCCACCAGGAAACTACAAGAGTTAATCAATGAATTTGGCAAAGTAGCAGGATACAAAATTAATGCACAGAAATCTCTTGCATTTCTATACACTAATGGTGAAAAATCTGAAAGTGAAATTAAGAAAACACCCCCATTTACCATCGCAACAAAAAGAATAAAATATCTAGGAATAAACCTACCTAAGGAGACAAAAGACCTGTATGCAGAAAATTATAAGACACTGATGAAAGAAATTAAAGATGATACAAATAGATGGAGAGATATACCATGTTCTTGGATTTACAGAATCAACATTGTGAAAATGACTTTACAACCCAAAGCTATCTATGGATTCAATGCAATCCCTTTCAAACTACCACTGGCACTTTTCACAGAACTAGAACAAAAAACTTCACAATTTGTATGGCAACACAAAAGACCCCGAACGGCCAAAGCAATCTTGAGAGAGAAAAACGGAGCTGGAGGAATCAGGCTCCCTGACTTCAGACTATACTACAAAGCTACAGTTATCAAGAAAGTATGGTACTGGCACAAAAACAGAAATATAGATCAATGGAACAGGATAGAAAGCCCAGAGATAAACCCACGCACATATGGTCACCTTATCTTTGATAAAGGAGGCAAGAGTATACAGTGGAGAAAAGACAGCCTCTTCAATAAGTGGTGCTGGGAAAACTGGACAGCTACATGTAAAAGAATGAAATTAGAACACTCCCTAACACCATACACAAAAATAAACTCAAAATGGAGTAAAGACCTAAATGTAAGGCCAGAAATTATCAAACTCTTAGAGGAAAACATAGGCAGAACACTCTATGACATAAATCACCCCAAGATCCTTTTTGACCCACCTCCTAGAGAAATGGAAATATAAGCAAAAATAAACAAATGGGACCTAATGAAACTTGAAAGCTTTTGCGCAGCAAAGGAAACCATAAACAAGACCAAAAGACAACCCTCAGAATGGGCGAAAATATTTGCAAATGAAGCAACTGACAAAGGATTAATCTCCAAAACATACAAGCAACTCATGCAGCTCAATATCAAAAAAGCAGCTGAATCCAAAAATGGGCAGAATACCTAAATAGACATTTTTCCAAAGAAGATATACAGATTGCCAAAAAAAACACATGAAAGAATGCTCAACATCATTAATCATTAGAGAAATGCAAATCAAAACTACAATGCGATATCATCTCACACCAGTCAGAATGGCCATCATCAAAAAATCTAGAAACAATAAATGCTGGAGAGGGTGTGGAGAAAAGGGAACCCTCTTGCACTGTTGGTGGGAATGCAAATTGATACAGCCACTATGGAGAACAGTATGGAGGTTCCTTAAAAAACTAAAAATAGAACTACCATATGACCCAGCAATCCCACTACTGGGTCTATACCCTGAGAAAACCATAATTCAATAAGTCATGTACCAAAATGTTCATTGCAGCTCTATTTAAAATAGCTAGGACATGGAAGCAACCTAAGTGTCCATCAAGAGATGCATGGATAAAGAAGATGTGTCACATATATACAATGGAATATTACTCAGCCATAAAAAGGAAGGAAACTGAATTATTTGTAGTGAGGTGGATGGACCTAGAGACTGTCGTACAGAATGAAGTAAGTCAGAAAGAGAAAAACAAATACTGTATGCTAACACATATATATGGAATTAAAAAAAAAAAAAAAAAGAAAGTGGTCAGAGAACCTAAGGGCAAGACAGGAATAAAGATGCAGACCTACTAGAGAATGGACTTGAGGATACAGGGAGGGGGAAGGGTAAGCTTCGACAAAGTGAGAGAGTGGCATGGACATATATACACTACCAAACGTAAAATAGGTAGTGGGAAGCAGCCGCATAGCACAGGGAGATCAGCTGGGTGCTTTGTGACCACCTAGAGGGGTGGGATAGGGAGGGTGGGAGGTAGGGAGATGCAAGAGGGAAGAGATATGGGGACATATGTATATGCATAACTGATTCACTTTGTTATAAAGCAGAAACTGACACACCATTGTAAAGCAATTATACTCTAATAAGGATAAAAAAAAAAATCAAAATGATCCTTCAGCTACTGAGCTAAGCACAGACAGTCCAGAGCAGAAGAAGAAAGGCTGGTAAGGAGGCTCTCATAATAATCTAGGCAAGAACTGATGGTGGTTTTAACCAAGATGGTAGCAGTGGAAGAGATAAGAAAGGGTAGATTCTGGATATATTCAGATTTTCATTGTGGAATTACCAGTCTTGCAGTGTAAAGGGTAAAATTTTACTTAACGTTTATTCAGTGCTTACTATGTGCCAGATACTAGTCTGAACATTTTCTATGTATCCACTCATTTATTTTCCTCAACCATCCAGTGAAAGAGGACTCATTATTATTCTCCACTTTACATATGAGGGAACTGAAGCAGAGAAATAATGTTGGACTTGGGGAAACCAGAAGCTCATTCCAGGTACCAGATGATAAGGTGCAATAGCATCGGAAATGAAGCAGGAAAGCAGGTGGTGAAGTTGCAGGGAAAAGATAGTATTTTCCATCTTTAGTTATTTTATTTCCTTCTTTCTGAGCAGGGCATTGTATAAGTGGCTGTTAAGATGGTGCAGACATCTTGCAACTCTTCTCTGGCAGAAGTGCTTTTGGAAACATTTTCTTTGTAAAGCAATGAGAGACATTGATTGTTTGCAGAGCTATCATTTTGATTCATGGGGGAAAGTATTTCAGATGATAATAAAGGAGATAGTTGAAAATAACTGCAGTGTAAATATATCCTTAAATGGAGGGGGATGGTGGAAATATAAAAATTGAGAGGGTTGAGGGAAGGTTTGTGTAATAAATGTTTTAATTTCTTTACCACACCATCATCTGCTAAGTAAATTTCTAAAGGAGGGGCATAATTTCGATCTTACCTGTGGGATGACAGGCAATGACAATTTGCAAGTCTGGAATGACCTGAAATGGGTTTTGTTAATGAAGTTGTCTGCACTAGGGTGGCAAAAGGATATAGTGTGCTAGATTATGTATTGGATTCAGTTGTAAAAGTCCTTGATTCTAGTTCTAATGCTGAGACTTGTGTTATAAAACTTCTTTATGCCTTATTTATAAAACAAAGACAATAAGAGATAGCCATAAGAATGGATGCTTCCAAGGCTTTTTAAGGATGAAGAAAGTACAAATGAAAAGAACATCATGAAAAACTAAAATCTCAAATTATGAACATTTAAAGGGAGAAGGCTAAGGTTGTTTACTCACTCTAGGGAATTTTTCTCTTGAATTTACCATTTTGACAGTTTGCCCAAAGAAAGGGATACAGCAGTTAGAAGTCATTAAGGTTTACAAACGTCATTTGTCATCACAGCTGGAAGTCTCAATAACAGCTTTTCAGTCTAGACTACATTGCAAGTCTCAGCCTTCATCTTTTGGGGCATCAACTGTAGTTAAAAAGAATCCTTCCTTTAGATTTCTTTGTTCATGGGAATATTTACTCTGTTTAAATGCAATTTATGTCCATACCCCTAAGTTAAATCTCCATTTTGTGCCCTCAGGAATACATTAAAAAATATAATCTATATAGCTTAAAGATTGTGATTTGAGCTGTGTCAAAATTTAACCTTATGCAACTCACATTTAAATAATTTGATAATTGACATAATCTTGAACTTGTTGATAGACTAAAAATGCAGAAATTGTTAAACTGTATCATTTGTGAGACCAATAGACCATGATTTGTAATAAGTATATTTTATTACTTATTTTTCATTTCTATGGGAGCCGGTGAGCACATAAGTATTATGGACCATAAACTAAAAGTACTGGTTTTAAATTAAATTTTAACTTAATTTGCAATTTGAAAATAGCTTAGAATATGGAGAATTCTTAGCCATTTGTATGTTAATTAGTTTTCAAAATTATTTTTTTGTTTGTTTGTTTGTTTCTTTTTTCTTTTTTTTTTTTGCGGTACGCGGGCCTCTCACTGTTGTGGCCTCTCCCGTTGCGGAGCACAGGCTCCGGACGCGCAGGCTCAGCGGCCATGGCTCACGGGCCCCGCCGCTCCGCGGCATGTGGGATCTTCCCGGACCGGGGCACGAACCCGTGTCCCCTGCATCGGCAGGAGGACTCTCAACCACTGCGCCACCAGGGAAGCCCCCAAATTATTTTTTAAATGTCTAGTTTCATGGCAGATTTGAGCAGAAATGGTTTCTCAGTGATCTTCTGGTTACTTTAAAACAGTATTGAAGGAAGAAAACTTGCAGTGTTGTGTTAGCATTTTATGGTTGAAAAAGGCTGTTTAAAGTCATCTAGCCTTGGAATCTCAGCATCTCCATGTTAGGAATAAGATGAAATTATTGGAATTGCCTTTACAGTACATAGCATGTGCATTTCCAGTGCCAGGGAATGTATTATTTCCCCAGAGAATCTATTTTCTCATTAGAATTTTAGATGGATCTTTATATTGAATCCAAATGCATCTGCCTCTAACCCTTAGGTACTTGTTGCAACCACTGGGACTGAGCGGTATGAATATAATTAATTTTCCATGTGACAATTCTTCAAATATTTGAAGAAATCTATCATGCAAGCCACCTTCCTTCCCCCGCTCCTTGCCTCCGTCCTCTCTGCTTAAGGCTTAACGACCCAGAAAGAACTGTTATTTGTGAAACAGAGGCAAGAACCCTTACCAGTCTGGTTAAGTTTAGCAACTTATCATTTAGGAGCTATACGTTCTTCCCTTTGGGGAACACTAAAAATATATTTCCTTATCTTCAGTCTTTGGGGATTGATTTCACATAGATTACTAGTAGCTCCACCTCCTCCCCAGTGTCTTGGAACATAACTCATGTGAATCAAAACACTTGAATTCATCAGAGGATTTGCAAACTCTCGTAAGATGTCTACATTCATCTTGGGTTTTTTATTTTTACATTTTGTTTTATTGTGGTAAGAATGAAACACGTGAGATCTACCCTCCTAACAAAATTGTTAGCGTCCATGACATTACTGTTGACTGTGGGTGCAATGGACAGCAGATCTTTAGAGCTTATTCATCTTGCTTAACTGAAACTTTATGCCAGTTGATTAGTAATTTCTCTTTTCTCTGTCTGCCCAGCCCCTAGAAACCACTGCTTCACTCTTTGAGTCTATGAATCTGACTATTTTAGGTACCTCATATAAATGGAATCATGCAATATTTTTCTTTCTGGGACTGGCTTATTTCATTCATTATAATGTCCTCAAGATTCATCCATGTTGTCACATATTGCAGAATTCACTTGCTGGATGGTTATGATGAAACAAAGACAACGGTTATTAGTGAGGATGAGAAGAAGCTAGAACCCCTGCACACTGGAGGTGGGAATGTAAAATGGTGCTGCTACTATGGGAAACAGTACAAAGTTTCTTCAAAGAGTTAAAAATGGACCTACCATATGATCCAGCAATCCCGCTTCTAGGTATTTATGCCAAAGAATTGAAATCAGGATCCTGAAGAGATATTAGCACTCCTACTGTGTAACTATTCACAATAGCCAAGATATGAGAACAACCTAAATATCCATAGACAAATGAATGGATACAGAAGAGGTGGTGGGTATATACAATGAAATACTGGTCAGCCTTGAAAAACAAGGAAATTCTGCACTCATCTTGGGTTTCGATACCTCCTCAGATGCTCTTTTTATCCTCTTTTGTTCTGCTTGGCGGAAAAAATTAAATCACAATAAAAGTGAAAAAAAGTGTGTGTGTGATTCGTGTTTGTTGCACCATTGGCACAGAGCAATTGGCCATGCCCCACTTTGATATTTTCATTATGAACATAATTAGAGCTCTGTGGTCCCAAGTCATTTTCGGACATCTTAACCTCCTCAGAGGCTTTTTTCACAGGTCTGTGATAGTTACTCTTGTCTGCACATGAATATGTGACTTCCTCTCCAGATTTTAGTAATTTTTAACTGAAATTGTCAATAATTACATAATAGGAATCACGTCTTTTTTGAGAGTTTTAAACTCTGTTGAAAATTCACCCTTTTTAGCTTCTCAAGCCCTCTTAGCATGCTTGTTTTTCTCTGTGATGCCTTCTTTCAGCTGACACTGCGTAGCCGATTCCAGTCTTCCCCCTACATGGCCAGAAATAATTCTAGGATTGCATAGTCATTTATCTCCTATGTTTTATTTTGTTTTTAACTTTACAGCCAATCTCACCTTGTGAGTTAGAATTATAGTCCAATGCAGCAATCCCCTCATCTCTTCCTCTATATTTTGAAGGGAAGCAATTTTTCAGGAAGTCAAGTGAAGAACTCATTAGATACACTGTTGTTCCCAAATGAGACTTCCAGCAGGTGGCCAGAGGATTGACGACACTCGCTATGACTATTTGAGCTGCACAAAGTCAATGGCAACGATTTACTACTAGGTCATTGGATTTGAAGAGTGTGCCCAGGATTCAGAACTTGAGCATACACAGCATAGCTCTGCCATATATCAGATACGTGACTTTGGGCAACTTATTTAACTTCCGTGTTTCAATGTCCTCACTGTGAAATGAGAATAACAGTGATACGTAATTCACATTATATTTGGTGAGCATTTAAAAAGTTAGTGTATACAAGTGCTGAGAATGGTGCCTGCTACACGATAAGCATCAATGTGTTCATTGCTATTATTATTCTGGCAGTGGGTTGAGGAACTCATGTAAACATAACTGAAAAAATTCCTCCCCTACCTGTGAGGGGGACTTATGGGATAGTGGGGAGGGGACAGGAACACTCACTTTGTCCACAATAAGTGTGTCCACAGTGGGGTGAAAGATGCTACAGGCAAAATGTTCTCATCTCAGATGTGTTCATTTGGGCAATACCAGCACCTCCTAATACAATGCATGGTGCAAGGTAGGTATTCAGTATGTTTGATGAACTAGAATACAGGGACAAGAGCAGAAAAAAATTGCGGGGGTGACAGTTTTGCCATTGTATGGGTTAGGAGAATATTCTCTATCTGGCAAGTTGTTTGCAAGTTTTCCTGTAATAACATTACTTCTATTTCCCTATCTCCCTTCCTTTTTTTTTACCCCTAATGCTTTCTACTATGCTTCCTAAAGTCTGCCCTCAGGACCTGAGATTCCCTCAGAGGTGTTGCCACCTCCTCTTCCAACAACTCTGCTTCTTTCTGATGTTCTGTTAAAATGATTGCTACAGTTGCACCAAATCCTGGGATAAGTTTGAAGCCACCAGATGAAAGAAGGTCAGAGGGGTCTAAGGGATTGCCAGAGGCATAGACAATGCCCAAATTCATGGAATTTTAGGCTCACTGTTACTTTCTCATCAGAGATTTAAAAAAAAATAAATTTATTATTTTATTTATTGATTTTTGGCTGCGTTAGGTCTTTGTTGCTGCGCGCGGGCTTTCTCTAGTTGCGGCGAGCGGGGGCTACTCTTCATTGTGGTGCACAGGCTTCTCATTGTGGTGGCTTCTCTTGCTGTGGAGCACAGGCTCTAGGCGCGTGGGCTTCAGTAGTGGTGGCACGAGGGCTCAGTAGTTGTGGCTTGCAGGCTGTAGAGCGCAGGCTCAGTAGTTGTGGCGCACGGGCTTAGTTGCTCTACAGCATGTGGGATCTTCCCGGACCAGGGCTCGAACCCGTGTCGCCTGCATTGGTAGGCGGATTCTTAACCAATGCGCCACTGGGGAAGCCCTCCCGTCAGAGATTTGCGCTGTGCTCTCTCCTTCCCTCCACTAGGAAGATTAGTAAGAGAGGGTTAATGAAGGAAGCTAGTCCCTACTCTATTCCCTTATGTAACCTATAAATAGATTGTAAAATAATATAATAACCATAATACACTGAATAATTTCTAATATGCCAGATTTTTGCCTTAGAGATATATATCATTGTGAATCATAAAAACTGTGCCAATCATTACCATCACATTTTATAGATGAGAAAACTGAGGCTCAGGGAGACGAGTAATTGTGATCCAGGCATTCAGTGACAAAGTCCAATTAGAACAGACTAAAAAAACTCCAGAACCAATCGTACATAGTATACTACTCTGTGGTCCCACATGGAGGAGTGTTGACACTGATGGGAAACTATGACCATGTAGGAAGGGATGAAACCACTGTGCCAGGTGTGTTAGGGAGGGATGTCTAGGGCCTGGCTGTATTACAACATTAAAATTATGCCACTTAAGTGCTTGCCTACTTAGTCTACAACTAGGGCCTGCACAAAAGCCCAGATTTTTAAAAAAATCAGAAGTATCTTTATCAGGTATGTATGAATATGGTCACAGGAAAAGGTCATAACAGAGAGCTGAAACTGATGGATATCACATAGATGATTATATTTGAGATTCACTAAACTTGTATCAATATTAAGCTGCCATTGAAAAAAGATAGCAAGTCAAACAGATTGAGGCTTACGTATAAAAAATGGATACATGAAGGACTGAAGAAGAAGGTATGATAAAATATGTAAGAAAAAAAAAGACACTAATAATCCCCTTTCCCCAGAAAAACTAGGGTGTAAAGAAAAATCACCTGAATACAGCTTTTGAGCATTGATTTTTCACTGGTTTTCCATAGAGGCTAACTCAATAGTTTTAAGAACATTTGAAAACCCTCTATATATACTACTAATTTTTAGTAATCTACAATGCATAATGTTTATCATGACTATAAAAACATTATATTCACCATTCATATTTCTTTTTATTCATCTACTCTTATTGAATTAAATAATGTTACTGACTACTAGGAAATCTTCCTATGCTACTGAATACCTTAAAGTCATAATTTGGAGGTTACATGCTGACCTTGAGTGGATACATTCTAGAATTTTCCTTTCTACCACCACATGTGTGTCTGTTTAGGTGTTGTGCCCCACAAATAACCACAAGCTTGTTTTGTCCTGTCCAGTGGAGGGGGAGGAGTGTCCCTGCTGGAGGCTGCTCTGTGTGAGAAGAGAAAACATTGATGCTTAAAGGCCTCCAAAGGCACCCACTTAAGCCTCATAACAGGTTCAGGAGGGCTGGTTATATCAGCCTGAAGCTGGCACAGGAAAGACACGATTCAAGCAATCCTTGGCTTGGGGATTCTGGGAATATAAGTTCTACCTTGTGACTCTGTTACAGATTTGACCCATTCGTCTCTTAGTAACAGCTCAGTTTATAATCTAAAGCATTGAGACACACCTCAGTTACACGAATGAGACCTCATGAAAGTCAATTCTTGCCTCCTACTCTTCCAAAGTTAGTGGTTGGAACCCAGATTGGCTTTCCCCCTTAGTGAATGAATTGAGAGTGAGAAAAAAGAAGGAGGAGGAAGAGAGGAAGGGAGAGAAAGAAGGAAGGAACGCAGGCAGTAAGGAGGGTAGGAAGAAAGAAAGGAAAGAGAACGTTGCTTGATCTTGAAGAGATTGAACCTTCGGTGGCAGGAAATTTGGAAGACATATTCTCTGGAGTACTTATTTTACTTCTGGCAGTAAATAAAGCCCTTAGGGAAGGTTATTAATTTATCCGGCTTATTTAATACATTCAGGTACCCTATTTCATACTCCAGTGGCCTGAAACAGTTAATTTACCCTTTGAATGGCAAGAATGGTGAACATTTACACCAAGTCTTGGCACTTTACAATATTCGACAAACATCAGGTATTTTTTGCTTAGGTTTGCTTTATTTTTTATTAATATTTATGGAGAAGGAAAATAAAATACTAATGTTCTGTTGAGGATACCAGGACAGTTGTTGGCTAGGGTGCCGTCTCAGAGTGAAAGATACCTTCACCTAGGGCCCTGATCCTGAGGGAAGGAGACAATGTCAGAAAGGAGAAAGGGAAGGATGGAGATGGAAAGGAGGGAGATGATGTCAAATCCCCTTGGCTTCGTGTACTCTTGCCCTTTTTATCTGGGGTGCAGTAACCGCCTATCTCACAACCTCGAATTCTCTAAACCTCATGTCTGTCTTCTCATAGATGCTTTATGAGCTGTCATGTGGGTGCTAGAATGGGATTCTGGAAATTACCAACTAATTTTTATTCCTCTGGATACATTGGTTGCCTGGCGCGCTAAAATAGTGTGAATTGGTTTTGAAATGAAATGTCACTTGTGGAAGAAAAGCACATAATAATTTGTTTAATTTAAACAATGGGGAGGAAGGGGAAGACATCTGAACTGCATTTCTTATGTAAATGAATGTTTATTGGACTTTCGGATGCTATAGAAATACAACTTCTGTACTGAGGAGGCATGATTACACATATTGATCACGCGAGAGGAATATAGATCAGTACAAAAACTGCTGTACCCTTTAGTTATTTTGGAGACAAACATGTTAATCATGTAAGGTAAAACTGGATGCTGCTTTCTGTCTTTGAAAGCTGTGCGACTGCCTTTGTGTTCCAGGAAATGCTTGGTGCAGAACCATCAGATTCCACGTCTCCTCAAAGAAGAGGTGTGTTGAGGTAGAGATAGTGCTTGGGAAGCCCCAGGCAAAAGGCAATTCTCCTTATTCTTATAGATCCAACAGAGTTGATGAATTAAATAAATAAATGAAAATACAATGGATGGACGAGTAAATGGAGAAATAAAAAATATAAGTGACATCCTTAAAGTAGCTCTTGGTGAGCCCACACTCCTAGATATTCAACAAATTACGTATGGAAAAGAGAAGTTTGGAAATTGTCAAATGCCTGAGGTTAACCACAGTGAGTGTTGGCTCTGGTCCCTCCAGGACACCAGCAACTGGCTGAAATAAGGGGAGCTGGAATTCCAGAGCAGTCCGGGTCTGCCGTTCTCGCTCAGTGGGCTCGGGGAGGGAGTTTAGAGCCGGCTTGCTCCACGGCGGCCCGCAGGCCCCGCACCTCGGGCCCCTCCACGTGCTCTCTCTCCGCTCCCTCCCCACCTCCTCGACTCCACAAGGGGAGGGAAATGAACCTTCAGGTGCGACCCAGCAGGGGGCGTGGGCGAGCTGACCCGAGGGCAGCCCGCAAGTGTCCCGTTGTGTGGGTGTGGGGTAACTTGGGTGGGAACGGCGTGGAGGCCACCACGACGAAGTCCTGCGCCTCGTCGGTGGGGTGTGTGCAGAAAGAGCGCGGATAAATAGGAGGCTCCCTCTTCCCGGCGACACTCGCGTAGCCGGTCGGCCGCCCGCCCGGGGTGTCCGCCCGCCCGGTAGCCGGGTGCCAGCCTGGGGAGTAGTTTTGCTTCCTGCTAGCTCCGGGATTCGTTTCCAGGCACTCCGTCGGGCGCCCGTGGCCCGGGAAGGGGGCGCAGGAGGAGGCGGGAGACTCGTCTCGGGGCTGCTAGGCCCGGCAGCGGGGTTGATGGCCCGGGCCGTCCCGGGCAGCGGCGCCAGCTCCCTGCCACTGCTCGTGGCCCTCGCCCTGGGTAAGTGGTCGCTGGAGACCCAGGAGGAAAGTCTAGGGTGGAGTCGCAGGGAGGGCGAGCCTTCCGCGCTTGGCATTTGGACCCGAGGGGGCCCTGGGGTTGGCAGGGGCGGGTCGAAGAACTTGGACTACTGGGGTAGCACGAGGTTAAGGATCCGGCACTTGGGCACCTGGGGCTGCACCTGTTGCTGCGGCCCTGGGCGCAGGGGGCGGTCCGAGGGCGGAAGGGATCCCGTGGGCGGGCGCAGAGCGGAGGGCCGGGGCGCCTGTGCTCTTGGGCGTTGCGGCGCGGTGCCCGCGAGCGAGGAGGTGTGGCAGGTGGAGGATTTTGGGAAATCCACCAAAGCGGGAGCCTGGGAGACTAGACCGAAAAGACATCCTCTGGGAAGAAGAGGAAAGGGAACTCCTTGGCTTGAGATGCAGGCCGCCGGGAGTGCGGAGCAGGGTGGAGAGAAGTTTGCCTGGGCACCCTGGGCGCGTGCTAGGGAGAGGAAGGGGACGACCCCGGAGAGACGAGAGCTGAGGAAGGCCCGAAAATGAATTATTCCACCCCTTTCTTGCTGGCGAAGTTGGGAGGGGCAGGAGGAGGGAGAAAAGATTCAACTTTTGAGACCTGGATCTCCTGATAGGGAAACAAAAGGAAAGGGAGATGACATATTTTACGGAGGGCAGTATTGATGAAACACATAGCTGCTTTACTTGGAGTATATTATTTCCTGTTTCAAGGAGAAGTTGCAGAGAGAAAACTTTTCTTCACTTCGAAGGTGAAACTTGGGTGGTTAGGTTAAGGACTACTGGGTGTGGTCGGTCACCTGGTGTGAGGGGACAGTGGCTAGTGGGAGAAGTGGTAGGATGCCTGGCCCTCCCAGAGGCTCTCCTCACCTCCTTGGGAGTCAGTGCAGGCAGAGAAAGAGCTGGAACTTCGGATGCTGGGGCAAGTTTATACTGCTGGAAGCAGTGTTCCCCTGCCCCTCTAGTATGGGAAGGTAGCTGGTAGATACTTAAGTGGGAAAATCCTACTACTGCAAGGCATCCCCTCTGCATCACGGTCATTTGTGCGGGGTGCAGGCAGAGGGAAGGGAAACTGGCAATATTTTGTAGTCCTAGCTGGGATGAGGGGTAGGGACATCTGGGCTTGGGGCATCAATGTGGGAGGAGGGGCGCCTCCGCAGCTGAAGCGTCTATGTGATGAGGACACTACCTTCCAGCCTGCAAAGGGCCAGGCTTTCTCTTACGGAGGAAAAGAGGTGGGATCTAAATGGAAGCCTCCATTTGGCTGTGTCCTTGGAATAAGAGAGGTGCCTTAAAGGTGTCATGACCTTGGCCAGAAGTGGATCAGACTTAGATCATGGTTAGAGAGAAAGGACTGATTTACAAACCCCGCAGAGGAAGAGGTCAGAAACAATTTGGAGTGATGTGGAGCCTGAAGAAGGGCAATGGGCCTGAGAGTTAGGCCTAGAGACTATGCTTTGCTAGCATCACTTGGATGAAGCTGGCATTCTCTTCCTCCATTTTATCTGGTCTGTCCTACTGTCAAAGTGTTTACTGAAAATCTGCTACAGTCAGCAAGATGCTAGAGTATATGGGAATGGAGGTGGGAGGAGGGCTCAAGAGAGTCCTAAGACATGATTCTTGCCCTAAAAGATGTTATGTTGAAGTTGGGAATGCAGGACTAACAGATGTGAAACGATAGGAGAAAAAGTCATGAAACCTGCGAAAGGAGAGCTCAACAGGGAGGGATGGAGCAGTGGGGAGATTGCATGGACGACCTGAGTGGGTAGGATTGAAACTTGGTAGGATTTGAAATATCAGTAGTAGGGGAGAGAGGGGGACGAAAGGCGGTACAAGCATTTAGTAAAGGGTTGGTGATGGGAATGAGATTAATTTCCCGGGAAGACAGGCAGTCAGCCTGCCAGAAAGTAGAACTGATGAGAGGCAGACAAATTATGAAGAGCCAAAAAAGCCAGATTAAAATATTTTGATATAAATCAATAAACAGTTAATCACACACCATCATAGGTCTTGAATACAGAGTGATGTAATACGAGCAATGATTTAAGGAGATAAACCTGGCAGTGGGGTGCAGTGTGGGAGGAGGGGAGAGGGCCAGAGGACCTGATTGTCTCAGGTATAATCCAGGCACAAGCTAATACAGGACAAGATTAGGGTGATGTGCCAGCAGAAGTGTTATCGTAGAAATGACTATTTCAGGTTGATGGACATTCTTCCCCATTTACTATCACACGGTACTTTATTTTTTTCTCAAAACTTATCAAAAGGCAGAAATGAAAAAAACAAAACAGAATTCTAATCCAGCGCTGTTGTAACTCAGGGTGACCTAAGTGTGCAACTGCCTTGTTGAATGTTTGGTTTAGGGAATTGAATTCAGTCTCTAGACTCCCTAAGAGGCTCCACTCCTTGCAAAATGCCAAAGGATGTAATTTGTTGACATCAGTGTTTCCATTAAATGGTCCTATTTACTTTTAAGTCTCATTCCTAATTTAAGTCACATGTTATCTTATTTACTTCTTGAAAAGAATGTGAGCAGTGGCTGTGTGATGTTCTAGGTGTGTGTGCGCGTGCGTGTGTATGTGTGTGTATGTATGTCACAGCGAAAGTGCCTTGAGAGCTGGTACTGAGCAGACGTTGAGACCTGGTTCCAGCTTCTGCCATTCTGTGACTTGAGATATCTGTAAGTTACAATTTTCTGGGCATTGTTTTTCTCATTTATAAAATAAACGAGTTGCTTTAGATGAGACTAAGGTGCTTACCAGCTTGACATTCTGCTGATCTTTAATGAACATTTCTACTGGGAATTTAAGAGAAAATTTTTTTACAATAATATTTAACTTCCATTTACTTGTAACGGGTCTTTGTTTCCTGTAAACTTTACCTTAACAAAGAGAACCATGGATGCTTGCTTGTTTGATAAATATGGTAAAGGGGCAATAACTTTGTTTAAAGTTTTTTTTTTTTAATCTTGAAGAAATTGGACTCCCTATTTATTCTGTTTTAAAATTTCTCCCTCTCATCCAATTGCTATAACAAACTAAAGCTAAACTCATAACTAGTGAAAAAGGGAAAAAAAACGTTTCTTTTTAAAAAAATGAGTGAGTTTTAAGGTCAAAAATATGTTCCCCTCCTTATTAAAATCTAAACCATTAATATATGTAAGTTGGTTTTTTAAGTTCTTCTTGAGAATATGAATGCATTCATGATGTAATATCTAGGCTTCAAGTTGTAAAGCAAGTAGGCGTCAGCAGGTAAAATTCTCATTGTACAAAGGAAGTAGCTGAAGCCCCACACAGTGAAGATTTTAGAATGTGCCTCTTCAAATATGCTTTTGGGCTTAGAAGAGCATTAGGAGTTTTTTTCCTCTTCAAAAATCCCAGGTTTCGCAGGCCACACTTGCATATTAACAAGTGTTACAAATCAAATTTTGCTATTGCTTCATTCTCAGTTGTTGTGTGGAAATTCCCAAGTAATTCTGGAAGAAAGATCCCAATAATGGAGACAAGCTTTGTAGTGCCCACTGAAGGTGGTCTTGCTGGTGCTTGGCCTGCAAATATCTGTGCTGAGGTCAAAGGTGCCCAGGACAGAGAGTCCATGTGTCTGTCCACACCCCTGGCACTGCCCCATCTCTGTTGAGACTGCTTACCCCAGTACCCTGTGCTCCTGAAATCCATGGAGAGCCCAGTGGGAAAGCCTCATCTTGTTTTTTTCTCACCCTCTAATAGTAATCAACTCATGAATGTCACTAGGAGGATGAGGGGACAGTCAGAGAAACAGCACCAAGCTGTTGTCTGAGTCACTCTTCTAATCCATGAACCATGCTTGTCAACTTCTCCTCTAGAATTAGTGTCTTCCCAGGAGGGTCCAACTAAGCCAGAATCTGGGCTGCATGCAGTTTAGCCTTAAGCCACGATCCTGATACACTTCTAAAACTGCAGACAAACCCCTGGATCCACAAAGAATCCATATTCCAGTTGGTCAAGAGTCCACCCAAGTAAAATTTAAGAGGAAAGTCATCTGATTAAAACGACTATGCTTTGTACTGCTAATGACTGCAGTTTGCCCAGCCATATCTGTGTCTTAAAAAAGGAATCTTGGTAGCCCAAATGAATCTATAATTGCTAGATTTTAAAGAAATGAGATTTTTTAGATGGTTGGAGAGAGATTGCGTATTTAATCTTAATTTACAGCAGTTAGGTAGTAACCTACTTTGATTATCAGCAAGATCAAGTCAAATAGCAAAGAAGTACCTTTATTCATTCTTTACATTTTTTAGAGGATATGTAGTATATTATTTACCTGACCTGTAGACCAGAAGCACTGATTCCGAAACAGTGACGAAACGTATAACAACGTTTGTGTTCAGCCTTCTTATTTCAAAGTGTCTCCGTTGGTGAGTTACTAATATAGCTTTTCTCTCTTTGCAAAACCATGGATTTACTCATCCCATTAGCCTTATGTTTGAGATGTTGAGATGTCTAAAGAGTTCCTGGCACATAGTGGGAGCTTAAAACATATTAGTTAATTGAATGAGTGAATGCAAGTGGCTGTTTGTGACAATGCCCAGGCATTAAAGGGACAGCAGGTTCAGTAAAGAAAACAGTTCTATTTCTTGTTGGCAAAACATGCCCACTACTCAGAGATGATGTAGAAGGACGTGTTTCCTCATCTCTTCTTACTTGGGACTTGCTTCCCATCTTGATAGAGATCCTTTCACAGACGGACTTTTGTTTGGCAAGTAGTAAGTCTGCTTCTGTTTCTCATGTTTGGTAATGCTACCTATCTCTCATATATTTGGTTCTCCCCCATATTTGAATGGGGGAGACAGTGGGCGATAGGACACTAAAGTATAGTACAATGACATATCACTGTATTTCAGAGGAACCCAGTTCTCCTGACTTATTTTAAAAGCATTTAAGTTCATTCTAGCAGTCTCCTACCGTCTTTGCTTTCTCTGCTGCCTACCCATACATGTGTGGCACCCCAGGCACTGGCTATACCTCATGTTCTTGGACTCTTGGCTCTTCATCCCAGCCAGGAAACCTGCCTACTTATATCCCAGGCCCAGGCCATCCCAGCTGGTAGTGAACAGTTGGCATTGATCAGATCAGGTGTTTTCCTTTGGTCTGTGCCTAGAATCACTTTGGCCATCCTACTCTGACCCTATCCTTAAATGAACCTGAACCTGTGGGTGACTCCTGCACTTTCCTGGACTGCTTGCAACACTATGACACTTAGGGCACACTCCTTAGGGCAAATGGAGAGAGGTGACCTTGCTTTACATTCCCCCTGATTGGACCTGTAGGCCTATTCCTGAGGAGTAAGAAGAGCATATCCTGCATCAACGTGATGTTGTAGTCAAGAGTGTGGACTCTGAGCCAGACCATTTAGGCATGACTCCCCTGTTGCTGCGATTTACCAACTCCTTAATCTTGGACAAAGCTCTTAAACCCTCTTGGCCTCAGTTTCTTCATCTGTAAAAGCTGACAGCAATAGAACCAAGACTATTATGTGGACTAAGTGAGTTACTACATAAAGCACTTAAACTGTGTCTGGAACATAGTTAAGTTCTGGATTAACATGAGCTGTTATAATGGATAATTGGAAAGCACAGAAGAAATCATTAATTTAAAAAATTTGGATTTTTAAATTCTGGGTACTTCTGAAATGTAATCAGGGTCTACCAACTGGTGGAAAAACTTCCCCTTGCCTTTATTTCTCAAATTCCAGCTCCCACTAGTTATGAAATAGGCAATAGATCAAAATTCTCAAGAGTTCTCTTTTGGCTGGCTTTGATAGGAAGGAACAAATGTAAGAAATGCCACTGCAAAAGCAAAGTGCTTATCTGTTTCTAAAAAAAAAAGTCTATAGATTCTTCTTCAACTGCCAATTTTGATCCTAGTTTTATGCAGTGAACTTTGTGAATATGTAGATAACTTTTAAAGTATTTCATAGATATGTCTAAAAAGGAGAAATAGAATCATTGTGTTCATTTAAGCTAGCTGGAGTGTGTTTGTACTTTGATCAAAGGAAATTGCTGTAATATTCACCACTGGAAGCAAGCAAAGGAAAAAAAAAAAGAAATCTGCCCCCATCATAACCATGCTTTCAACAGTTCTTTAAACAGTTCCATTAGAATGTAAGCACCACAATGGCAGGGATTTTTGTCTGATTTGTTCACAGCTATATTCCCAGTGCCTAGAGGATTATTGTGCATAGTAGGTGCTCAATATATATTTGTTCAAAGAATAAATCGGGGTTTCCCTGGTGGCGCAGGGGTTGAGAGTCCGCCTGCCGATGCAGCGGACACAGGTTCGTGTCCCGGTCCGGGAGGATCCCACATGCCGCGGAGCGGCTGGGCCCGTGAGCCATGGCCGCCGAGCCTGCGCGTCCGGAACCTGTGCTCTGCAACGGGAGAGGCCACAACAGTGAGAGGCCCACGTACCTGGGAGAGGCCACAACAGTGAGAGGCCCCCCGTACCTAAAAAAAAAAAAAAAAAAAAAAGAATAAATCTGAATGCACACAGCCCAGGAAGTTCTCCTAGACCCGTAGCTTCTCATAACGCGTCGCAAAGATCTTGACGTAAACCTTGTAATTTCAGCATGTGCGCATGCGCATGCTTTCCTAGCTGCCACAATCAGAAACTAGAACTGTTTTCCAGCATCTGTTTATATTCCATCTTTAAGGTCTTCGAATTTGCTAACAATGACTTATTTTAGACAGTTCCTCACTGAGATGGCGGCTGTACCTCCTATTCTGGAGTAGGCTGACCTGATAGAATGAGATTTGCTCACGACATTGAGATATTGACTACCACCATCAGCAAAACGGCAACTTATCCAAAAGCAAGAATTTATCCCGAACCACTGTGGCATAGTGTTGGGTCGGTTGTTGGGAAGTACAGTCTTTATTTCTAAAACATGTAATAATGAGGAAGACATAGCTAAGTATTTGTACTATTTTAAAGTGTGTCTAATACTATTATACAGTGTGTCTAATACTGTGTTTAGCATTAAGAAGAGCTGTCCAAGTCACTGTCTTTCCAAAAAGAGTTTGTATTATATTGGGTATAAACGTTCATCAGAAATGAAACATCGTATAGTAAGTAGTTCAATACTTAACGGAGTTTAAATTACCTAGTACAGACTAAACATCTCAGAGAAGAATTTATTATGGGCTGAAGTGATTGTGAAAAAAATATCACCAAGGAAACAGGGAATTGAGTTAGTTTTTCCACGATGGTGGTAGAGGAAAAAAATGGGAGAAAAATTAGAAGGTGGATAAATTAATTACTTTTTTTCTTTTTTTGGTGAAGCAGAGAGTGAGCAGACTCAAAGCATAGAACAAAGAGTTGATTTTGTGTGGTATTGAGGGAAATATTGACTGGATGAGGACTTGTTTTTCAGAATGAGGACATTAGGCAGGATCCTGAAATTTTAAATTTTTTTTTTTTTTTTTTTTGCCGATGAGTGTCCTGGTTGTCATGCCTTTGGCTCTTTGGTCCTGAAGGGTTTGCTGGAGAAAACAACTCATCCCTGGCCACCAACACCCCTATCCCATAGGCAGCGTAACCTACACCCTCCCCCAGGATCCTGAATTCTTAATGCAGTGACGTCTTTGCAGGATTTCCTAGGAATTGGAGCTAGGAGGTTTTCTAATTTACATAAATTTATGCTTTTAATTATATGTCAAGACCTTATTTTAAAATATTATATGGTCTCCTACCTGAGGAGCCTGTTTTAATTCTGTGGAAATGTCTAGACTCCAGTTTTACTGGAGGCCCTATAGCTTGGTGAAGAGCTAAGTACAGATCAGAGGCTGACCTGAGTGGTTTGCTTCAAGGTTCCTAACCATGTACTGCTAGGTTTTCTAAGGCTGGAGGTGGCTCATAACCAGGGGGTAGCCCCACACCCATCTTAGAGTAGCAGTGTCACCTGGAGAAAGAGACTTATCCAAGAGGACAGATTCAGGGAACTGGCTCATGACCACATAACACTTAGAGAGAGAGGAAACTAAATGGGAATGAACTTTATTTTTCTCACAGAAGACCTCACTTTATTCTATGACAGCTCCATTCTCTACCATTAAGGGCATCCTTTTGTCCCTAACTCATGTTAGAAGGACTCCTTTTCGGGAGTGCAATAATAGTGGATAATGGATAGCTACTGTGATATTTTCAATAGGGGAATTATACAGGGAGTGCAGTGGTTTTAAGATTGGTTTTACCTAGCCCAGAAAGCCTGGACCAGGCAATGGAGAGAAAGGAATAAATTCAATAAATATTTCTAAGCAACAATTTATATGACATAATGACTTGTCTAAGTAACAAAAAAAGTATTAAAGCTGTTTCCAACACTGTTAATCTGGGAGAGAACAAGAATTTATGGTGCCATATGTGAAAGAGAACTTCCTTTTTCTGGTAGGGATGTGAACTGCTTTTGAGACATTCAAAAGTCTTATGAGCATTTGGAAATATGGATGTTGACTTCAAATTAGAGCAGTGGACCCCAGGTCTGATTGTTCTTCCAAGAAAAGCAAAAAGTACAGATTATTAGGCCTCTCCCCAGACCTACTAAAGTCTGGTTGACATGTCCCTATGAATCTAAATTTTTAAAGACTTTTCAGGAGAAGAAACAAATTTTCCTTATGGAATAACTGCAAATAATAGAGGTGGATACTCCCCCCTCTAAGAGGTAGAGCTTAATTCCTTGACCTCGTTGAGTGTAGGCTGGATTTGGTGACTTGCTTCCAAAGAATAGAGTATGAAAAGGAAAAAAAAAAAAAAAAAACCTTACAGTGCAAAAATCTGGTGAACACTACCTTAACCAAGTGGTCAGGGTAAATGTCATCAAAGATGCCAAATTCCTAAGAGTTTTGACACATAAAAAGGACATTAATGGAAAATTGATGAAGTCAGAATGTAGTCTTGAGTTTAGTCAATAGTAATCTACCAATGCTGGTTCTTAATTTTGATAAATGTACCACAGTAGTGAAAGATGATAATATTAGAGGAAATGAAAGTGGGTGAGGGGTGTACAGGAATGCTGTGTACTTTGCAACTTTTCTGTAAACCTAAAATTATTACAAAATAAAAAAAAATTATTACAAAAAAGACTCTACAGGAAATTTTAATGGCCACCCAGTTCGGACAATCACCTGGTTAGAAAATAGGGCTGAAAATATAAATGAATCACTTAGCTGATTATAATTTCAGGCTCTAGCACAGTGCCTAGCACACAGTAAACCCTCAGTACATATTTGTTCCAACACTAAGTCTATGGGTATTTCGTGAGATCAAATGACATTATAAAAAAGACCAAGGCAACATCATAGATAGAAAGTAGAATGGTGGTTGCCAGGGATTGGGGGAGCGGGAAATGGGGAGTTAGTGGGTATGGAGTTTCAGTTTTGTGAGATAAAAAGAATTCTGGAGATCAGGTGGTTATGGCTGTACAACAATATAAATGTACTTAATATCATTGAATGGTATATTTATAAATGGTTAAGACAGTAAGTTTTATGTTATATATATTTTACCACAATAAAAATGATCAGAAGAAAAAGAGGACTGAAAATAGAGTGTTGATGGCACCCATATATGGTGTAGGTGTCAGAAAAGTAGCTGGCAGGATTGATTGAAAAGGTAAGGATAAGTCAAGGAGCCAAGAGGAGGGTGAGTTTTAGATGGAAGATTTGGGAAGATCAACTATATCAAATACTGTGGAGATGGACGAGGCTGAGGCTCAGGAGGAGGTCACTGGTGGGTGAGCTCTGAGGAAATCATTGGTGCTCTGGAAAGACAAGAGACAGGAGATTGATGGGGAAGCCAAAGACACACACACACGCATACACACACACACACACACACACACACACACACATAACTGAAAGGATAGAAGGATAGAGATCAGGGTGGTGGGTAGAAAAGAGAAAGTTTTGGTTGTGAGAGTCAATTTCAAATTGTTGAAAAGGTGACCCAGCAAAGGTTTCCTCTGTGTAGTTCAGAGTGTACAACTTGGATTAATGAACTAACATTCCTGGAAGACAGCTCTCACATTAATTTAGGAAATTTTCTCCCAAGTAGAGCTCTGAAAAAATGGAATCAGCTGCCTTGGGATGCGGTGATCTTCCCATGCCTGGGCATGTCTGTGGTCTGGATTGCATTCACGGGAAGCTGTGTAGCGGTGATTCCTAGGTGAGGTAGGACCACCAAATGTTCTTATGACTCCATGAATTATAGACGCTACTATAATGTTACTTCACTTTGGGGGTACTTTGGAGGTTGGTACTGTCAGCTGACTTCTCTGCAAGGAGAAGACGCAGGACAGATGGAGACCTGGGGAGCTAACGGTAAAGAATTTTGAAAAAGAAAATCACTTGAGTGACTTCACTCCCACCCGGCCCAAACTGTATTCCACCATGTCTTTTCCTGAATAGAAACATCAAGGTTAACATCACCAATAATGCCATGTAGATATCATGTACCCCTCATATGATGTGATGAGAGGACATCTTGGGACATAGTATCAATCCCTTGCCCCAGGCTCAGTTTTTGCCTTAAAGACGCTGCACTCTTTATATTTTACCAACTATTAAGATAATAGTTATGACCTGGGATCCTGTCGTGATGGGGAAAAACCCTAGCATAACTATAATTGATTAATTATTTTGCAAAAATTTCAAATGTTATTATTTCAGGAGACAAATTTCTAACATCCTATGATAGGAAACTTCTGTGAGAAGATTCTCTACTTGTTTTTAGATAAATGATAATTATCCTGTAATAGAGGGTAAGAAGAACAAAATGTGATTTAGATGCCAGGTGAAACGATACACTTTCCATTTGCCTTCGCAGAAGGGTAGCAAAAGAAATGCACCCCGTTCTTTCTTAACGATTTCTACCCAACAGCCTTCACCACTATTAAATACTTCTTGATTTCTAGATCAGTCAGCTGCTTTATTCAGGATGTGGTGAACAGACATTGAAGTTTCAACTGGAAACGTGGTGTGACTATTTCTTAGTGAGTCATTTTCATAGGTCACACAAGAAAATCAATTGAATTATTTCACAGTCACACCACACACATCAAGAAGGCCCTTGTTTCTTTTTTTTTTTTAATCTTTATTGGAGTATAATTGCTTTATAATGGTGTGCTAGTTTCTGCTTTATAACAAAGTGAATCAGTTATACATATACATATGTTCCCATATCTCTTCCCTCTTGCGTCTCCCTCCCTCCCACCCTCCCTATCCCACCCCTCCAGGTGGTCACAAAGCACCGAGCTGATCTCCCAGGCCCTTGTTTATTGATACTTCTATGTAGAATTCTTCACTCCAGCTGGACATCTTTACTCATTGTCCCCCAAAACACACTCAGCTCATTTCTACGTCATTGCCTTCGGTCCAGTTTAGCTTCCAACTTCTTTTGTGAAAGTTTTCCCTATAATTTCTTCAGCTTAACATTGCCTCTTTTTGGAATTCCATTAGAATTTATTTTCTTTATACCTGGCAATTATACTGTCTGATATTGATTGACTGATGTTTCTGGTCTCTGCAAATGGTTTGATCAATAAAGATAATAATGGGTTAAAGTTAAGTTGGCTTGAGTTATCCTAACTCATTTTAAGGGCTTAAATTCTGGGGCTTTTTCAGGTTGGGAGAGCATCTACTCTGACACCCTATGTTCTTTTCTTTACCATTATTAAAGTTTGATGACTGTTTCCTCATGGGTCAGAGGCTGTGTTATCACTGGATCCAGAAGCCAACTCCACTATTCCTCCTCACTTTGCATTCAGATAATCCTCCTTGATAACAAATTGTTCTTTTTCCATGGTTCCTTTTGCCTCCTCTCTTTGAACTATTATGGAAATTCAGTGATCCCAGAGCTTTTCATTTAAAGTGCTACAATGTCTGACTGTCTGGTCCGGCCTTATCATAAAGGGATAGAATTCAAAACGTCAAGTTTTGACAACTGATGATTTCTAAGAAACTAGCTCTAGGTTGCTATAGGGTTCCCATTCAATTTCGTCATTGTTGTCACAGATTTAATAACGGTCATGGCAAAAATAAAATGGTTGATTTACTGGCAAAGGCATTATCGTGGTGTTGACAACTTTCAGATATATGAGTTAATTTATGTATGACAGGTTGTTAAATTATTTCCCTCTCTGGGCTTTAAAAATATAAGAGTGTGGAGTTCTTTTATGAGTTAAAAAAATGTTATCCATCATTCTAAGCCCTTCTTAAACACCAAGATATTGTTTCTACCATTTGGAATAGAAATTTTTTTGGAGGCGGAGGAAGGTTGTCATATTCTACTCTCCTGATTTTGAATGGACATAAACTATTTGTGAAGACTCTCTTATTTTTTCTCTACCCTTGTCTTGGCCTCCCCTCCTGACTCTGAAAATCTGGAAACCCGTCTTTCAGATTTATAGAATAGGCAGTCCTCCAGGTGGTGTGATTTGAGAGACCTTAGAAAAATCCCTCCTTGTCCTGGAACAAGGCTCCCCCAAGGTGTCCTGATGCCCCCAATCCTCACTGTACTGGGACACGGAATCGTGCACTTCTTAAGGGCCTTTCAACTACCTCCCCTGTCCCTTGATCAGCTCTCCACTCATACCATCTTGCCCCTCTTTTGGGACTTTGAGGCCATGTCCCAGGGCATGTGTTCTGGCCTCTCACTCACCAAGGGGCCAGAGATTGGGGGAGGCAGCACCCAGTGGGGAAAATTTTGTCCAAAAGAAAATGGGTGATGGAAGTGACTGGGGCAGAGAAATTCCTCCTTCATTCTTTCTTCTATAAGCAACTTCAAGACGCAGTTCCTTTCTGAACCTTTTACGTGGCCCTTGGATGAGTGAATGTGTCACTCATTTCGGTGTCTTTGTGGCTCGCTCTGGAGCTGCACCCAGCATGATGGGTACACACATTACATTGCTTTGCCTCCTTCTCTGCTTGCTTCCCTTTTTCTCATTCTCATGGCCCAGAGCTTGTACCTCCCCAATAAAGTGATAACCCCTTAATCTGTGTCTCAGGCTCTGCTTTCCAGAAGACCCAGGTTGAGGCACTTGATTCTAGAGTACTTCTGTTGAGTTAAGCAATTTCTCTCCTTGCAGGTCTGCTTTGAAAGTAAATACATTTAGAAAGGGAAATCTATGAAGAAATTATGTTCTATTAGGGGAAATGTTAAAGCAGTAGGAGGATACTGGTTTATAGGAGGGGAAAAGACAGCAACAAAAAAGATAGAAAAGGAGTTAAAAAAAGATGAAGGAGAACATCAATGTCAAACTTAATCTATTTCACACTTTTTTACTCAGCCACCCACAAGCTCAATGTTAAACAGCATTTCCACCACTTAATATATTTTTTCAACTCCATTTTAGACATGTCCTCTTTTTGGACATAGAAAATACTATTTGTGTATAGTATGCACACTCAAGATTCTGTTTTTCTTTTTGACAATAAAGATACATTGGGAAATTCCCCAGATGCTTATAGTTTTTACTCCTAACGTTGATTTAAATTTTAAAATTTTGTTAACTTTATTTTTCAGAAATTAAAATTCGATTTCTAATCAAATATAATCCATTTGACTGTTAAATAGTATCATCTAAGATCTGACTTTATCTGTTGTATTTGTATCACTGAATCACTTAACTAACCAACTGAATCAGTAACTCCCATCTGACATAAACACCATGCTGAGTACTGGCAGAACTGTGCTGAAAATACAAAGAACCATACCTGCAGAAGATGGCATATTTCTATTAATCAGTTGAGGTGCATTAATGTCTTTTTAAAAACACTGGAGAAAAGCAGCATGTGGAAAGACCAACATACAGATTTTCCTCATTGAACACATATGTATAAGTGTACTATAGAAGTATAGTATGTATGTGTATTTATCTTTTGTAGTTTGTTTCACAAGCATATTTTATACACAAGTCAAATCACATCATAAGTGTAGAAATTTGTCAATTTTCATTAATGAGACTTGAGAATCTATGAGTAACAAGAATTCTTTTTTACTTCTGTTCTCTTAGAGCTGCTATTTTGTTGAGTGCCTATCTTGTGCCGGGCATTACTGGGGTTAATAATTCATAATTTACTTTTTGCACTTTCTTTAAACAGAGAGTTAAATCGTTACCATGTAAGTTATATATTATGGGCCTCAGTTTACAGATGGGGACACTGAAGTTCAATACTGAGTAACTTAATCTTATCACAAAGCTGGTGATCAAAAGGTACATTCAGGATTCAAGTACAGCTCCATTTGACTTCAAATATCTTTTTCCTATTAATCTATACTGCTTCCCTCTAATATAAATGAAATATCAGAGATCTGACTGTGAAATATTCTTCTAATTTCTGCTTATATTCATAAATTGACACATTCTCTGTTGATTTACAGTTGAATTGTCTAATGGGACATGGAGTGTGGTTTGCTTCCTAAAATAAGATTGATGTGATGTCATAGGAAATCACTGGATTTAGTAAACACAAGTAGAAGTTAGGGTATCTAAGAAGATATCCTAAGTTATCAGAATACAATGTATGGACATTTTGTGATAATGTTATGTTTATTTAAAAAATATAAAATGTACTTGGCTCTAAAAATGGAAAGTTCAGCTCAGAGATGAGGCAAATACAACGTATATGACTGTTTAGGTTGGTCACATTTGATCTTTTTCAGTAGTTGACCCAGCTGGTGTATGACTTACCTCAGCGTTAGCAGTAACTTTGAGACAGTGGGTCATGCTCCGTGTCAAGCTGTGTCTCTTTGAATGCTTGTATTGTTCCCAATGACTTCATTCTCCGTGATGGCTGATGGGGATAACACTTTTAATACATTCTGTAATTTTTAATTTGAGAATCTCAAAGTGCATAAAAGTAAGTGGAGCTTTGACTCACTAAAGTAGAATTGGGTTTCTTTTCCTTTTTGTCTTTAATTTTATGAGTGGAGTTGGTATTTAAAAACCAGCCCCAGAGAATATGGGGACATGTGTATGCATATGGCTGATTCGCTTTGTTGTGCAACAGAAACTAACACAGTATTGTGAAGCAATTATACTCCAATAAAGATCTATTAAAAAATAAAATAAAATAAAATGTCCCACTAAAAAAAACCCCAAAAAACAAAAAACCAACCCCAGAAATAGGAGCTCAATATCCAGTCACTTAGCAAATGCAGCTAATCTAACATGATTTTGTTTTATTTGTTTTTATTCCTTGAATGCATCTGAGAATTCTTCAGGTCATGTGCAGCAGGGAGGCATGGATAATAGGCGGAATGAAAGAATAAGAAAACAAAGAGGTTGTGAAATATTTGGATGACAGGTAAAATTTAACACAATAACATTTAAAATGGACAAGTACAAAATCATTTCTCAGGTTAAAATTAAAATGAAACAAAACAGAGCAAAACCAAAAAGAACAAAAAAGCCACTAATACACTGCTTTCTGGCAGTATAAGTGGTTTAAGAGCTTCTATTTATTCTAAGCAGAATAAAACCCCTGTACTTAATGGAATAGTTAAAAAGGGCTGATATGCTATGGAGCTGCATTATCAGGAATATGGTGCCCGCAATGTGAGAGCTGAGAGCCCCACTCTATTCTGTCTTTGCCAAACCACGTAAAATGGCCCTGTATTTTAACCTTGTTTTTAAGGAGGATGTCAAGGCTTATGAGAGGTCTTGATGATGTCAGGTAAAATACGGTTGGAGGAACCAGGATGTTTAGCCTGAGGAGGAGAAATCCTTTCAGGAAGACTTGATCTCTGGCTTCAAATATATGAGGATCAGTCACGAGAAAGAGAGATTAGACTTATTCTAGGTGATTCCAATGAGCAGAGTAAAATTATGGGAAGGCAAAAACCAGTTCAACATAAAGAAGCATTTATAGAGCTTTAGAAATAAGTGCTTAATTTTTTTTGAATGAATGAATGATTGTGAGTGAAAGAATGGATGAATGGTCTCATTGAAATGTGATGCCTTAGAAGGGAGTGAAGTCTCTGTGCTGAAATTTTAAAGGTGAACTCTCCCAGGAGATGTTTTTAGGGGAGCTGAGCGTTGGTATGAGATTTGAATACCTCTAAGGTTCTTACTAATTCTGAAATTTAATATAATTTGTGACTCTTTTGCATGAAGATCTTATGTTTTCCGTATCTAAGTTTGGAGAGAATTGCAATGGTTCTCAACCAATGTAATTTCTCCCCCAGGGAAGCACTTGGCAAGGTCTGGGGACAGTTTTGATTGTAACATCTCAGTGGTAGGTGGAGGAAGGGAGGGGGATGCTACCGGCATTTTGTGGGTAAAAGCCAGGGATACTGCTAGTCATAGTACAATGCACAGCATCCCACAGCAAAGAATTATCCAGTCCAAATGCCAGTAATGTGGAAGTTGAGAAACACATTAGATGTTTCCCACTCATTTTAACCAGAACTTGGATTTCCTTGAGCAATGAGGTCAGATGTATTGAATATAAAATACATTTAAGCTCTTATTTTCCAAAGACTTTCCATTCACTCAAAATAGAGTTATACTTGCCAGAATTACTAACTTTGACTGCGAAGAACTACATTGCACTTGCAGAAGTGGCCCTGCCTTTTGGGCTAAACTTTCCAACCTCTCTGCTCTGTCATTAATCCATCCTTTGCCTTTCTCCTGTACCTTTGGCATCTTCCTGTCAATGATCTTTCATAATAAAGCAAAAGCAAAATAACTCTCTTTTTTTCTGTGCATATTGACTAATCTTAACCCCCCTCCCTTTCTCAGTTCAACATCTGTGAAGAGTAATCTCCAATTATTTGCACAGCTTTCATACCATTACTATTTCTTTAGCAAGAAATTGCTAGTGCTTTTTGGTTGTCAAATCTACTGCATATATTTCAGTTCTTATCTTTAATTCTCCATCAGTTTTTATACAGTTGACCAAATGCTTCTAGAAAACATCTCTTCTTAGTTCTGTGGCTCTTTTTTTTTTTTTTTTTTTTTTTTGTGGGACGCAGGCCTCTCACTGTTGTGGCCTCTCCCGTTGCGGAGCACAGGCTCTGGACGCGCAGGCTCAGCGGCCATGGCTCACAGGCCCAGCCGCTCCGCGGCATGTGGGATCTTCCTGGACCGGGGCACGAACCCGTGTCCACTGCATCGGCAGGCGGACTCTCAACCACTGCACCACCAGGGAAGCCCTGTGGCTCTTCTTGATCCCTTGAGGACTCTTCTCTTTCTGCCCCTCTATTATATTGATTTTTTCAGTATTCTATCCATAATCAGCTTTCTCTTTTCACATGGCTCTTTCTAACAGATCAATATGTGTGGCGTTAAGTACCAGTTTATTTCTCATAACTCCTAAATGTAGAACTCATAGCTATGACTTCACTCCACAGCTCCAGATCTAATATCCATTTACTGTCTCTAAATGAGACACAGTCATCTCCAATTCAGAGTGTCTAAAACTGATTTTTTTTCCATGCCTGTCTTAGTCAGTTTGGGCTGCTTTGATAAAATAACATAGACTTGTAACGACATTGGCTTGTAAACAACAAACATTTATTTTTCAAAGTGCTGGAGGCTGATAGGTTCCAGATGAAGGGTCTAGTAGATTCAATGTCTGGTGAGAGCCTGCTTCCTGGTTCATAGACAGCCATCTTTCTGCTGTGTCCTCACATGGCAGAAGGGGCAAGGGAGCTCTGTGAGGTGTCTTTTACAAGGGTTCTGGACCCATACACGAGGTCTCCACCCTCACAACCTAATCACCTCCCAAAGGCCCGTCACATCCCATTAGGGATTAGGTTTCAACAAGAAATTCAGTCTACAGTAATCCTCAACCTGTTTGTCTTCTTGTATACCTTATATTTGTGATTGGTACCACAATCCAGACATTCACTCTAGTTACAAACTCCGGAGTCATCCTAGACTCCCTTTTCCTTATCTCCCACTCTAGCCCATTAGTCACCAAGTCTTTTTTTGTATTTCACTTTGTGAATATCTCTCGCATTCATTTCTTCTCCATACAGCTTTGTGTGCCACCACCTCACTTAGGTATGTCTGAAATCACCTGTATTTGTATTAAAGCAAACTTTTCAAACTGAAAGAAAAGAAGATGATCATGTTGCTTCTCACTTAAAACTTTTCAATGACCCCATTTTAGCGACATAACGGAACTCAAAGTAACTAACATGGCTCTTAGGCCATTTGTGACCTACCAGCCCTCCAGTCTCCTCTTCCATCACAAGCCCCAATCACCCTCCAAGCGAACTAGACAAGTTATTCATGCCATGTCTTTTTATAAGTTGTCCCTTTTATTTAGAATGCCCTGGTTCATTACAATTTTATTTATCCTTTTCTTAAAAATTAATTGTTTTTAATAAAGTAATAAATATACACAAATTAAAAAAAATCAAATAGTACTAAAAAGTTTATCATGATGAATAGCAGATCTTTGTACCTGCCTCCCTGCGTCTTCAGCACCCTAGAATCAACCACTTTTGACTCCTTCAGGTGCCTCTTCTGTGTTTATCTCTGTATTGCTCAACAGTATGCTTATAGTGCTATTTCTTGACTTGTCAAGTTTAGACTTTTACCTATTGAGATTCTCTTCTAATTCTAGTCTAGTTACTCTAAGGGTGGTACTCAAAACACTTAAGAACTAGCACAGCACAGATTATGATTAATCACAACCACTTTCTCCACATGGTCTGTGTTGGCTAATTACTGGTCCTGATTTTATGACAAATTTTGTTAAATTATCAGTATTTACATTATTATTACCATATAAATATTGTCCACTGCTGAAACAAATAAGGTACTATAATTATGTCATAGTACCTTATAACATAATTACTTGCTTACACAATTTTCATTTTCTAGAAGTTATTAATTGATGTTTTAAAAAATTATTTATTACTCATTAAAAACTCACCATAATTCCCGCCTTCTCAGTGAGTCTTGGCTGCCAGGCAGAGTTGATTCTCCGCTCTGTTATTCCTGTATTACCTCTTTCGTACTCATCACACTATACCTTATAGATTTGTGTGTCTATCTTCCTTGCCAAAATGTGAGCTCCTTGAGGTTAGTGATAATATGTTATCTTTGAACCTTCAGTGTTGTGCACCAGTGCCAAACACAAAATGTTTAATAAATATCTGTTGAATTATGGATGGAACAGGAGTGGCCTTTGTCTTTGAAGCAGTCTTCAATATTGGGTGGATGGTTTTGTGAGCATTTCTCTGATTCCTGAGTCGCTCCATACAGATCGCTCACTCAAACGCCTGTCAGGGTCTACACAGTTAAAATGAATGAACACAGCAAGCCTGATGGGGTCTGTGGCATTTAAAGTGGTCACGTGCTACTAGGCTCTAGCCAGCTGTTGCCATGAAGGTGTTTCAGATCTGTGTTGCCAGACCTTCTGCTTTGTAAATAGAAGCAGGAAAATCCAGGCTTGATATGAACTGTCATGATTCAATTTTTTAAAACTATGCAGACTAAGTAAATGGTTCTTCAGGCTCAAGCTCGATTTGGTTCATGAGCACCAGCTGATGAAGATTATTAGGTGGGAGTAGGAGGGACTGTGGACCCTGTCCCAGAGCCTTGAGCTTGGCGTCTGGTTGGCCTGAGAATGTCTCTCCTGCAAGGGGTCCTCCACAGGGGCTCTACCCAGTGGAATTCCTTTGCCAGCTGATGCCAGCATGTGGAGTGAGCCTTAGCAGAAGAGAGCCTGGGCTCAGCCTGCCAGAATGTTAGGAGGGCCAGGCAGGGTTTCAATGGAATCAGGACTTCCTCTGTTATGTGGAAATAAAGAATGATGTGTTAAATCATAAGTGATAGTGGGAAGGAGCAGAAGAGTAAAAATTGTATACTATGTGCCAGGCCCTGTGCGTGCCTTTTCTTATGTTACTCAACTTAGTTTGTACAATAGCCCTGAGGCAGAGATATTGTCATCTTCAGTTTGCAGATGTTGAATCTCTATGAGATTTAGTTTATTTTTCAATTTCCATCATCAGAACAGATCAACTGCAGAATTAATGCCTCTTGAATCTGCCCATGAAGAAAGCCCATGTATGGGATTTAAAAAATGATTTAAATCTGTTTTTATAGTAAAAAAGAAGATGGTTAAAATTTTCCACTAGAAATTGATTGTTTAGTTTGTTTATAGGTTGACCTAAGATTGGTCAATCTTTCAACATTTGTTGAATATCCATTGTATTCTGTTGTTAGATTCCAGGATTACCAAACTGATTAATATACAATTCCTGTGCTTGAGAAGTCCTAAATGATTGTTTCTGGTTTGTTCTAAGTGTGAAAGGAGGGAGCCAGGTATTGGGATAAAAGATAGGAAAATTCTGGAAATTTGGTTGCCAAATTGTTATTGTTGTTTTTTTAAAATTTTGATCTACTCCTTTTTTCTTGATGCAATAAACAGAATATTCAGATAGAAAAATAAGAAAGTGCAAATAAAGAAAATTAAGGAAAAAGTCTTCTTCTAACCATTGTGGGCAACTCTCTACCTACTTACTTACCCAACTTTTTTGACTATTTATCTGTATGGATATTTTTATACTTATCACAAACAGACGCAAACACACAGATCCCACTACATCACTATTCTGTAGCCTGCATCTCTTACTGAGGAATATTTTGAAATGTTTGAAAATCATTTTTTATGGCTGAATAGCATTTTATTGCATGGAAGTATTCCATATATTTAATCAATTCTCTATTGTTAGATATTTAGGTAATTTCTAATTTTTTATAACCAATGTCACATGGAGAAATTTTGTAGCGAAATCTTTTTATGTATGTTAAATTATTTCCTTAGGAAAACTTACTAGAAATGAAATTACTGGATTTAAGTGCATGTACAATTTTAAGCTTTTAGCTTTTAGCACACATAGTGCTAAATTGTCCTCCAGAAAAGTAATACCAATTTACCCAACCCCAATGGATATGAGTTTCTATTTCTCTTCACTGTTTCCAATGCTAGTTACCACCTCTTTTTTAAAAAAAAAATTTTTTCGAATTCAATAGAGATAGAAAAGAATTTCTGTTTTGAAAAACTCTTTTTGAAGACCTTTTGGCTTTTGACCTTTCTGGATACTATTGTTCTCTGGTACAATAGTATCACTTTGTGTTTTGGTTACTTGGCTGGCTATTTACCTGCCTTAGTAGCTTTGGAGCAGTTTGAGGGTAGAGCATGTCCTATCCACCTGTGTGTTTCTGGGTGCTCGTGGATATTTGTTGAACTGAATTGTACTGGAGGACATGTATAGTTTAGAACCTTGGCTAGATGTATAAATGTCAATACAACCCGTGGGCAAGTTACTCTGTTCCTACCAGTTACATAATAATGAGAATTTAACTGAACATCGATTATGTGCCAGCAGTGTATTAAGTGCTTTGCACACTTACCTGGATGAATCCTCACAATGCTCTGAAGAAGAGATTATAATCATCTCCACTTTGCTGATGAGGAAACTGAGAGGTTATAAAACTTGCCCAATGTGCATGGCTGTCAAGTGGCAAAAGCAGGTTGTGAACTCAGGAAAAGTTAACTACCAAGCCGTCTTATCTCTCCTCCACTGCCCTCCCCTCTCCAACTCTTATTGTAGATATTTAAAAAAATATATAAAAGTAGAGAGAACAGCAGAGTGACCCTTGATATACCCACCACCCGGCTTCAACAGTTACCAATATGTGGCCAATCTTGTTTCATCTATGCCTTTCCCTCGCTACCTCACAGCCCTCTTCCCTGGTTGGATTATTTTAAAGCAAATCAGAGATTCATTAATTTCCTTAATAATTTCCTTAATATCTCTAAGAGATTATGGACTCTGTTTTTTATATCCAAACCACAATATCATTATCACACTTGAAACTATAACAATTTCTTAATATTCTCTAATGTCCAGACAATGTCAGATTTCCTTAATTATCTCATAAGTGATTTTTACTGTTGCTTTGTTTGAATCAGGACCCTCGCAAGGACTACACTTTGTATTCTAAGCTGTCCTAACCTCAACACAGTGTTCCTCTCTTCCCCATGCCTTTCTATGAAGCCTGTCCTTGTCAGAGACAGAGGTACTTAGCTGGAAGAATTTTAATTTTTTAAATAATGCCTATGAATTGAATATCTAGTTCGCATCTCCCCAGAAAGAAGCACACTCAACAGTTTATACCTGAAAAACACTGGGTCCGTGTGGCATGGAGAAACTACATTGCTACACAGGTTCATCATCCCTTCTCCCTGGAAATTCATCAGTGTATTCATCCGCTGGCTGAGAACTCCCTCTGTTCTTCTGCTTGTAGGATAAGGCTCCATCACAACTATGGTCAAGTCTCCTCATTTAAGGGGCCAGGGCTTGTCAGATGTAAGTGATGCTGGCTTGAAAATTCTGTCTTGAGCCCTGAGCTTAAAAAATGAGACACACTGGCCTGTGTAGCCCTCCCTTGCTGCAGGAGAATGACTTGGAAATGGGAGCCACAGGCTTGTTATTTTCATAAATCATCATGACTTTGATAGAAACTTTCACATTGAGCACATTTTCGTTGAACAAGTTTTCATGTTTGTTTTGGTTCTGTTTTAAAATTGAAGGTCTAGTGATCCTCCACTGTGTTGTGGCAGATGGGAATTCAACCAGGAGTCCTGAAAATGATGGCCTTCTCTGTGGAGATCGTGGAGAAAATTGCCCAGGTAACGCATAACAAGTGATGCATTTGTTTTTATCAGCTTTATATTCAACCTCAGAAACTTGACCCCCCCTAAATTTTAAGTTGTTGTTAATATAATAATCATAAAACTAGGTAGTTTTTTGAGCACATGTCAATGTACCAGGCTCTGGGCTTTACATACAGTAATTCATTCACTCCTTGCAAGAACCCTGTGAGCTGGATAATATTTTTTACTTTATTTCAAGGTGAAGCTAGAAAGAATGTGTAACTTGCCAAAGGTCACACAGCTGATATATCACAAATCTGGGATTCACGCTCAGGTCTTTCTCATTCTAGTGCTTCCATTCTTCATCATTATACTATTTTGGGCGTCATAGATGTGTGTGTGCTTCAGCCTCTGGCATGTGATGTCCTGGACTAGATTCATAGAAAGCTGGCATATTCTATTCAAATTAAAAAATTATTTTTTTCTGTTTTATAACTTAGAAGAAGGGAAGAAGGCAACAATTTTAAAACATATTTTACCTTGAAGATTCCTGAATTAGTATTCTCAAATTTAGTAGTCTGAGGCAGGGATCAGCCTTAGTAAAGAGTCAGATAATAAGAATTTAGGTTTTGTGGGTCATGCGGTCTTTGTTGCAACTATTCTGCTCTGCCACTGAACTATGAAAGCAGCCATAGACCTATGCAAATGAATGGCCTTGGATGTCTTCCAATAAAACTTTATTTAGAGAAACAGGCCGTGGGCCAGATTTGGCTTTTGGGCCATAGTTGGCTGACTCCTGGTCTAAGGTCTGTCTGTCCTTTATAAATTGCATGGTCTGGTGTTCTACAGGAGTTGTTTCTTATTTTAAAACAAAACAAAGCACAACACAGGCCAATTCCAAAAGTAGGGCAGAGTGGAGAAGAGCCTCCTGTATTCCCTGGAAACTTCTCTGAGCTGGAGGTATGGTGACGTGGTGTAAGTGCTTCTTTCCTAGCACCCTGGGAATGTTGTAACTGAGCCAGGAACATGCTGAGCAAGTCATCCTGATGTGAGTCATCAGTTCCAGCCCAATCTTCATCTTTTTTTCCCTCCCACTAGTGGGTGGTCTGGAGAGTGCCCACAGTCTGTGGAGTCCATCGCTGTCTTAGGTCATGCTTGTGCGGGTCTTGTCACCCACGTAGTGAGAAGGACAAAGCCAACTTTATGTGTTTGTGTGCTTTTCTTCAGTCTGGTTTCAAATGTCTTAAATGACAGCATTTTCACGTTTCCTTTGGGAGATTATTCCATAATCTGAAGATTGACAGTGTTAAAAAAAATCTTCCTCATCATCCTCCTAAATGTATCTTTATATTTTTTATTGTAGTAAAAACATTTAACATGGGATCGGCCCTTTTAACAAAATTTTAAGTGTACAGCACAATATTATTAATTATGGCAACTGATGTTGTATAGTAGATCTCTAGAAATTATTTATCTTACAGAACTGAAACTTTAAGAGGAGAGAAGAGAAGAGATGAGAAAGCATTGAGCCTCAATGCATTGCAGAATTTAGAGGTTAGGGGAACTGAGGTCAAACCAGCAGGGGAGAATGAGCAAAGGAGGTATCACATGCATTTTTTTTTTTTTTTTCCCACACGCACTCTTGAAAAACAAAAAGAAAGACAATTTTTTCCCTGTCGATTCTTCTTGTCTCCTAGCCATGAATAATTTTAGATACATGAAATACACTCAAATCTCAATACTGGATTCTTTTTTCTTCCTTTAAAGGGCTGGAATGAAAAGGGAAGCTCTAGGTGAAGGTTCACTCCTGTAAGCTCAGAAATGGTTGGCACAGTCCTTCTGGTTAAAAGACATGCTGATCAGACCTGATTGCCCGCCCCCCGCCCCCCATGTGAGCATATCCTAGTAAACCAGGAAGGTAATAAGTACATCTGTGAGATTTATTTTTCTTTTCCTGGAGAAACAGACCAATTCACATTTTTACAGGAAACTGCATTGAATGGAAGACAAATGGGAATCCTCAATTACAAAAAAATTTCCAATTTTGCACTTTTTCAAGAGCATCATGAATTTACATTCCCCTGTCCCACAGAGATAGTTGGCAAGATAAGAAGGAAAATTAACTTAAAAAGTATAAAACTGGGCTTCCCTGGTGGCGCAGTGGTTGAGAGTCCGCCTGCCGATGCAGGGGACACGGGTTCGTGC
>NW_006790064.1:567482-569004 GCF_000442215.2 Lipotes vexillifer
GCAAAAAAAAAAAAAAAAAAAAGTATAAAACTTTCTTCCTCCCTTCCTGGCTTAAGAAGGTTGTAAAATGAAGAAACCCTTATTGGGAAGATGCTTAGAATATTAAAGCCTCAGGCTGTACTTCATAGAATAGGAGGAAATGTTTCTCCAGACTCTGCTGTGACCACTTGAACTCTTCTGTGCACTGGTTGTTCCCCCTATTTTTTAGGTCGGATATCTGTGTGAGAAGATGAATTTATAGGTATTTGTTTTCCTTCCTCTCTCTCCTTGATAACAACTGTGGGACTTTTTTCTCAAAATTTAGTATCCCTTTTTAAATCTCTTACACAGAGATTGAACTATGTATCTAACTAAAGGTTTAGAGATACAAGAGGTTATAAACATTGTAATGAGATTTACCAAAAAAGCATTGTCATAGTAATTGTATATTACCCTTAGAGTTGATTTCAGAAGAGTTGTTGATATTAATATCATTTGCAAAATCATTGACTAGATTTTTCATGAGCATCATTGGAATAAATAAGGGAAGGTTTTCTGGAAAGTAAACCTAATGTATCAATTGTGAAGAGTTTTAATCACAAAGGCATCACAAAGCCTGTTTTGGCTTGAGGATAAGAACCATGTACAGAAAGACTAAGGAATCACACTGTTTAATCAAAGCATCCATCAAATTGAGGAAAATTCCATATTTAAACTAGGTTATTTGGGTGTCTGCTGTATTCCACCACTTTAGTTTGGCCCAAGGGAATCCATCACATGTCATCTAATTATTCATATGACCCTAAGAAGGTGACCACTTCCTATCTATCTGCCCGTACTTATCAGTGAAAGCTATTCTTTTTCCTGATCCCTTTTACTAACTCTTAGAATCAAATTTTGACATCACTGACCTGCAGTAGCCCTGGTAGTTTCTTATTTAATTGGTTGTAGAATCTCTGAAATACAGTGTCTCATGAAGAGTTTACGATATGTTACCTGTGGTGCCCATCTGCTTATAAGATTGTGTTGCGATCTGGTCCTCTGGTACATGTAATTTTCTCCAGCAATTTTGTGGGACAAACTCACTCCCAGAGGAAGGTTCTGGTTTGAGGAATGTGGGTTGGAAAAGAATAAGGTGGGAGGGAAAAAGATCAGTTAAGTTCCACCACCCCCAGTATCAGGGAAATCTTCACGGCTGTTACATTTTCAAGACCATACCATTTACTTCTCAAAAGAGAAACACAATACATGGGACTAATCATTCTTTTGTCATAAGATTAATTTTTCCTTTTTCTTGGTAAACATCTCTGGAATGGAAGGGTAGATTTTGCCGTCTCCTGCCCTATGTCATCAGGTCTCATGCTAGTCAGAAAATGTTAGATTTCACAGCTGTTCAATTTTCAGATAAGGTGACCTTGATGAATATTAGATGAAAGCAACTGGAATTTTAGGTGCATTTCAAAAGGGGGAATGCTGATAAACCTTCTCATTACCATGAGAAAGAGAGAGGATCCCATTTGGGTTTTTTTTGGCGGGGCGGGGT
>NW_006790064.1:569016-572683 GCF_000442215.2 Lipotes vexillifer
GGGGTGGGGGGGGGGAGGCGGGGACGCGGTATGTGTGATTAATTTTTCTTCCAGGTTTTAAAGTTCCAGAGAGAAATCATAGGACATTTTCTGCTTGGTGGCATGGAAGGGTTTTTAAATCCAAATAATGCTGGGAATATTTAAGGGCATGCTTATTTGCAAAGGAGAGAACTCTGTGAGCAATCAAAACAGGGCCTGGCAAACATTTTCCTGGCATGGATTTGTGTTGCTTGGATGAACCATGGCTGATCAAATCACTGCATCCAGCAGCTGCTGGTTAAGGCGCTCTCTGGTGTATCTTGCTCTGTATGGTGTTTATTAAAAGACTGGCTATGTTTAAAGGGGCGTGACAGCCAGAGGAATTAGTGAAGTTCAGGATACAGAGCCATACGGCTTATATTTAAAGTCAGGTGTGCTTTGCAAAGTAGAAAAGACCTTTCTGGAGCAAGGAGATCTGTCAGTAAGTCTTACTGCTTCTTTATGGGGGTATAGTTGATTTACAGTGTTGTGTTAGTTCCAGTTGTACAGCAAAGTGATTCAGTTATACATATATCTATTCTTTTTCAGTTTCTTTTCCCATACAGGTTATTACAGAGTATTGAGTAGAGTTCCCTGTGCTATACAGTAGGTCCTTATTGATTCTCTATTCTTAAATTCATCTCCTTGCCATCCATTTCTCTGCCCCAGGCCTATATCATGTATGTCTGCATGGCTCGGCTATGCCTTGGATTCCTCTTTACCCCCTTGGCATCTTCCTGCTTTAATCCATTCTGCACTTTCCTGTCTAATACATTGATAAAATACTTCACAGTTTAGTTTTTACATATTTCATGTAATTTAATCCATAAGAACCTTCTTCAGCTCTCTCCCACCTTGTGTTTCAAGGGTAAACACTTCAGCCCACTGACATTTGTGGTCTCTGACTTCCATTCACAGCCATCCTTGGCTACTCTCCTTTAGGTCTCTTCCATGTCCATTAAATCTACCACCCACCTCCTGCATAAGGCTGACATATTCCCAACCCCGAGCTTTTGCTCTTGACATTATCCACAACTCAACTGCTTGCTCACCTCCTCCTAAAAAAGTCTACATTTCCTAGAAATCTTCTTTAATTAGATAAGCCCTCTTTGTACTGGCACAAGATTTCTCTTAGAATTGTCAAGATTTTCAAGATTCTAGAATCAACTCATTTACCGAGGACTTTATTGTCCCAGGTACTTTGCTAGGAATTTCCACATGTACTTTTTATTTGAGCCTCTCAACAGCCCTTTAAGGTAGATGTTATCATCTTCAATTTCCAGATGATGAAACTGAGGCTCAGACAGCTTAATTAGCTTGCCTGGACCCATAGGGCTCATGAAAGGCAGAGCTGAAAATGAAACACTAATTTCCTTCCTCCTAAGCCAGTATTTTTTCCACTGTTTCCATGTTTCCATGGTTACTATGGTTGTTTTTACTGGTTTGTTGCTTTTTATTGACTTAAATTTGTTCTATTGTACCAGTGTAGATAGTTACATAGGATAGCCCTTATTTCTTTGATGTTTTCCAATGCCTACTACAGGGCTATGGAAAGAGGAAATACTTGATGGATGGAAGCTGACCTTCATTTGATCAATTTATTTGCCAAAATACACAGATCTTTGCCTTTGAGACATTTTGCAGTTCCTTCTGGGAGAAATTTCAGTAAGAGTCCCATTGATTGGCGTGCATGGGAGCAAATGTCTGGCACGTACAGGCAGTCCGCGTGGCTGGTAATCGAGTCACCAACCAAAACCAGGTCAGCGAGTGCCTCAACAGCATTCTGTCACCCTCTGAAACTCTGCGACCTGGCATCACAGAAATTTGCTGTGTATAGATCATCCAGAGTCCTTTGCAATTCTCCTCTCTGGTGACCCTGGGTAATTTTTAAAATATATGTATATGTATGCATGTATACTCATTTCATAATATTAATTAAGAAGTTTAGTAGTCACTGCTATTTATAAAGGGATTGTGTAACGTCATCGGGGTGCCAGATGCCATACCAAGCCTAGTGTGAAATGCCCTCTGAAGTGACCACTGTAGGCTTTCTGGTTCCACAGGTGTCTGAGTCCTGCAAGCTGTCGGTCATACCATGGCTATGGAAAGGCCGACCCTGGTCTGGAGCTGGCTAGTTAGCAGTTTTCTCTGGGTGTGGGCAGGTGTCTGTTGCGAATCAACACATGGAACAGCTAGTTAGTATTTCTTTACTGTTTCTCTTGACAATCCTTGTTTCTTGAAACTTTCTACACGTAAACGATGGAGAAATCGCTCCATATTACACCCCCTGGTGAAAAGTTAACTTTGAAAAATTAGGCAATTAAGATTCTGAAAGGTAAGACAAGGAAGTCAGTGTAGGAGTGAAATCCTGGATATGAAGCTTACAGTGTTTTCCTCCTTCAGGGCAAGAGAAACCCTCCAGGGGTCAGATGAGAGGGATAATCTCCCATTCAGAGAAGCAGGACTTCTGGGTGCCACAGGCTGAGAGCAGATGACAGCTACCTGCCTGACAGAGCACCAGAGTGGAGCAGGCAGAAGCATGGACTCTGGGACAGGACTGCCTGGCTTTGAGTCCCAGGTCTGCCACATATTAGCTGCATGATCTGGGAAAGTGATTTAGCCTCTTTGAGTTGTGCTTTGCTCATCCATAAATAGCAGTTAGAACAGTGCTTCCCTCACAAGCCTCTTTTGAGTATGAAATGAGTAAATACAGCCCTCCCTCCGAATCTGCGGGTTCTGCATCCGCAGATTCAACCAACCACGGATCCCAACTGGGGGATACCGAGGACTGACTGTAAATGCCACTTAATACAAGGGACTTGAGCATCTGTGGATTTTGGTGTCACCTGGGGTCCTGGAACCAATCCCCCTCAGATACCGAGGGATGACTCTCTCTATAAAGCTACAGACCAGCATCTGGCACTAAGTGCTGTGTTTAAGTTAAAAAAAGAAAAAGAAAGGAAAAAACCCTTCTCTCTTTTCAATGCCATCAGCCCCATGTCTCTGACAATCTTCACGGAAAGAAGAGGCTTCTCTCTCTTACCACAATTATGCTTTACGCTTTAAACAACACTAACGTTTCTGAGAGGTAGTTTGGACAGAAATCTTAGTTAAAATAGGAGACGTTCCTGTCACAATCCCCATTAGCCAATCTCTAGGGCTAGTTTCGGGTCACAAAAGTCTGACATATGCCAGTGTGGGGAGAATGAGAAATGAGAGATTGGAGTATATTCCACAGAAAAACTGGCAGCACAGTTAGGAATATGATTCTACTTACAAATGTATATTTAAAGTGAGCTGATTTATTGGATCATTTCTCATTCTTCAGCTACGACCACACAACCAAAGCGAAGAGGCCACTTCTCTCGGTGCCCCAAGCAGTACAAGCATTACTGCATTAAAGGGAGATGTCGCTTCGTGGTGGCCGAGCAGACGCCCTCCTGCGTGTAAGTGAAGCGCTGAGCCTACAAGCAAAGGGGTACAGACTGGTGCCGGTTTGCGGGGTGACAGGACTGGAAAGTCTGAGCTAATCCAGCCATCTGTCGGGATGCAGTTCCCCCTGGTCCTACCCCCTCCCCTCCCTGCGCCACTTGTTTAGGGGCCCCGTTGGACAGCTACTTATGGAGAAACTGACGCACACTTTCCTGCT
>NW_006790064.1:572746-578135 GCF_000442215.2 Lipotes vexillifer
CCTGCTGAAACATGAGCATGCGAGAGTCCAGATCGCCTTCCAGGCAGGGCTGTGTCTTCTGCTGCCTTGCGCAAGCAAAACTGTTTCTGTCCAGTGTTAAGGATGCTTTTCAGCTCAAATAAACTCCCAGGGGTTTATTGCACTCGAATGCAAACACAGTCTTCTGGCATGTGTTAGGTGGTTCATGGTGAATGTAAATGTGAAGGAATTTCTGGCAAATTACAAGCTACTTTTTGCAGGTGTCAATTAAGTGCATGGAAATCAGTCCTATTTTTAGAGATTCACAAAGCCTGTTTAGTGCAGCAGGGAACTGGGACGAAAGTTCTCTTTCCAACTCTTGGTAGATTGAGTCCCAGTTTAATTTTACTCAGGCACAAACAAATTTTTGACATATCTTAAATATTTATTTTCTTCTAAAGATGTCTCTGTAAAGTGCTGTCTGAGACCCTACCTAGTAGAGGAGCAAGATGATTTCTTAAGTATATTTTTGACCTGAAGTCATAGAATGCTGATGTTCTTCTGTGTAGTTGCCCCAGTATTCTCTCTTTTTTTTTTTTTTTTCACAAGTATCTCAGAACAGTGATTCCAAGCCCTGATATAGTGGAACATTGAAGAGTCATGGACTTCTTCAAAGTTTGATTATAATTAAATTTAATTAAAAAATCAACATACACAGATAATACTTAGAGGGGAATAAGAAAAAAAGACTAATGTAAGGAAATAAGGAAAATGTGCTTGTGCGTGTGTTGGGAAAGATAGAGCTGATTTTTGTTTTTTTATAAATGTATTTATTTATCTTTAGCTGCGTTGGGTCTTTGTTGCTGCGCACGGGCTTTGTCTAGTTGTGGCGAGCAGGGGCTACTCTTCATTGTGGTGTGCGGGCTTCTCACTGTCATGGCTTCTCTTGTTGCAGAGCACGGGCTCTAGGCGCACAGGCTCAGTAGTTGTGGCTCACGGGCCTAGTTGCTCTGCGGCATGTGGGATCTTCCCAGACCAGGGCTCGAACCCGTGTCCCCCGCATTGGCAGGCAGATTCTTAACCACGGCACTACCAGGGGAGTCCAGGAGTTGATTTTTTTTTTTTAATTCATTTAATTGCTCACAGACTTGGGAGAATATAATGAATTTTTAAAAGATTAATGCCCTTTAACCCAGTACATTTCTTTAACTGGTCCCTATGTCTGTAGATGTACTGTTCTTTAATATTGCTGCCTTCTAGAATGAAAACCACAGGGTGTAATCTACCTGCCTGAGATCAATACACAGCCTGTCCCCCTCAGTCAGAGGCTAAAACCCATTTTCTCCCTAGCTTCTCTGATGCTGGCTTCTTCCCAGACGGGCTCGAACCCGTGTCCCCCGCATTGGCAGGCAGATTCTTAACCACGGCACTACCAGGGGAGTCCAGGAGTTGATTTTTTTTTTTTAATTCATTTAATTGCTCACAGACTTGGGAGAATATAATGAATTTTTAAAAGATTAATGCCCTTTAACCCAGTACATTTCTTTAACTGGTCCCTATGTCTGTAGATGTACTGTTCTTTAATATTGCTGCCTTCTAGAATGAAAACCACAGGGTGTAATCTACCTGCCTGAGATCAATACACAGCCTGTCCCCCTCAGTCAGAGGCTAAAACCCATTTTCTCCCTAGCTTCTCTGATGCTGGCTTGACTTTCTAGCCATGTCTCTCACCACATTCCCCAGTGTTCTTCCATAATCCTACATTCCTTTGCATGGCTTATTAGACAAGCTCTTCTCGTACGTAGTCTGAAAGTTTATTCTTACTGACACTTTAAGATACAACTCAAACATCAGCTCCTCCTGGACCCCTGCGTTGATTTGAGTTTGATGTCCTTCCTCTGTGATTCAGTCACACTTCTGTGAAAGCTGTTTTCCCCTGGAGCATCACTGTTGATTTCTCTGGACATCCCTTCTGTGGCTGTGGGCTCCTAGAGGCCAGGGATGATGGCTTATTCATTTTCATATTCCAGTGCCAAGCACAGTGCCTAGAATTTACTAGGTGCGCAAAAAATGTCTGATGAATAAATGAACAAGTCCCTCTGTCATGGTTCATCTAGTGCTGTGCTAGATGTCAAATCCAAGACCTTAATCTGAACCAGGAACACCTTCTTAGTGGTGGAATGATACAAAAATCAAGGGGAGGAGGAAGAACACACGAATCAGGACTCAGGTTTTGGAGTAAGACAGACCTAAGTCAAGATTTTGTTTCCGCCAGTTATAAGCAGCATTAACAATGGGTCAGTCACCTTTCCTGAATGTTTCTTTTTTAAATAAATTTATTTATTTAATTTACATTAATTTTTGTCCGCATTGGGTCTTGGTTCCTGTGTACGGGCTTTCTCTAGTTGCTGCAAGCAGGGGCTACTCTTCGTTGCGGTGTGCAGGCTTCTCATTGCAGTGGCTTCTCTTGTTGCCGAGCACGGGCTCTAGGCGCATGGGCTTCAGTGGTTGTGGCATGAGGGCTCAGTAGTTGTGGCACGCAGGGTCTAGAGCGCAGGCTCTGTAGTTGTTGCGCACGGGCTTAGTTGGTCCACGGTATGTAGGATCTTCCCAGACCAGGGCTCGAACCCGTGTCCCCTGCATTGGCAGGTGGATTCTTTTTTTTTTTTTTAAACATCTTTATTGGGGTATAATTGCTTTACAATGGTGTGTTAGTTTCTGCTTTATAACAGAGTGAGTCAGTTATACATATACATATGTTCCCATATCTCTTCCCTCTTGCGTCTCCTTCCCTCCCACCCTCCCTATCCCACCCCTCCAGGCAGCCACAAAGAACCGAGCTGGTATCCCTTGGCAGGCGGATTCTTAACCACTGCGCCACCAGGGAAGCCCCTGAGTGTTTTATCATCTATAAAAGAAGATAACATCTTCCTTTCAAGTGTTGAAAATTAAGCAAAATAATACATCAGGCAAAAGTACTTATTGTGATACCCAGCACAGAGTAAATGTTCCATAAATTGTACCATTCAAGTGAATGGGAGGTATACATCTTAAGCCTGACCTTTTAGGTGACTTGGTGTAGCACAGATCAAGCAAAGCTGTCTTGTAATTGGTGATTACGCTATCTTGGGAAACCATAAATATCTCCTTTTGCTTGGGATCATAGGAGTTTGTGGACTCCTGTCTTTACATAAAAAACCAAAGTGTGTTTCAAATAACTCAAGTCCCTTCTTAGTCTTCTCAGTATTTTTGTGAAATGGAGATGGTTTGTTTCCAGGTACATAACTTTGATTTATTTACATGGCACAATTCATTTAGGTAGTGTTACATGTGGGTGGGTGCATGAACTGGGTAGCCAGACTTCCTGTATTTGAATCCAACCCCACTCACTTATTTTCTCTTTACCTCAGTTTCTCCACCTGTCAAATGGGGTTCATAATAGCACCTACTTCAAAGGTTGTTATAAGGATCAATTGAGTTAATACTTACACATCTATTAGAACAGTGTCTGGTGATTATTTCTGAATAGCGATCCCAAATCCTGATTTTTCAGAGTCCTCAAGGGTCATAGCATCTTTAAATGTTATTTTTAATTTTAATTTATAAGATGTTTATTAAATAAAAACTCATTTATTCATTTGCTCAGCATTTACTAAACATCTACTAGCATCTTTCACCCTTTGCCTCTTCCTCTCCCATTGAAATGACCATCAGCTGATATGTTATTAATTTGATGAGCAGTGAAACAATGTGAGAGCCACTGTAACTGGCTGTGTAAGAGTCTGACCAACTACATGGCTTCATTGGGTTATAACTTACAGGAAGGACTGCTTACTGAGAAATTCATTTAAAGCATGGGTGAGCAACTGAACCCAGAACTTATAATTAGAAAAACATTCTAAAGGAGCAGCAAGTAATTGCTATGTACTTTATGGGCACAGTTATTTGTTTAAAAATGCTATATTTAGTAAATTTGTTTGAGAAACATTTCTGCTAATTGGAAGAGACTCTACTTGTAGATTTTAATTATAACCTTAAAAAAAACAAAACAAAACTCTAAAGACCTCCCTCCCACACATGCAATTAAAAGTGATTTCCCCCCCCCCAGTTCCAGTCCTATGTGCAAAAGATTTTTGATATTTCAAGATATTTCTAAGCTCTCTTCCCGTTATTTTGACCTTGCAATGAACAGCCTAGCTATCTTGCAGGAAGCAGTTTTCCCTCATACATCCTGGGGTCATTTTGCAATAGATGGCATTAGGTGTTTTTTCTCCTTTGCTTGCATTGAGCCTCACCTTTCAATTGATGGTTGTGACTGAGGAGGCTTTTTTTTTTTTTTTTTTTTTAAAGCATTGTATCAGATACAATATTGCCAGCCAGTAAGGGATCTCCTTACTTGAGAAATAAAGTTTTGTGGGAATTAACTGCCTTAGCTCTTATCAAACGTAAACTGTCGAGTGGCCTGGCGATAGATCCTTTCATAAAAGAAACAAACAAACAAACACAACCAAAAATGAGGTTGCACAGGAATCTTTGTAAGAAGTAGAGCTTCATATTTCTGAGATTTCAATACTTATATATATGACCAGTGTCTCTTTGTGTTTTGAATGAGTCTGAGGAGAAGAAAAAGGGAGAATATTTGTTAGTGCAAAGGTGTTGATGTTACAACATATAATTGTGGTTTTAAAATAGCCTCAGACAAACTTCTTAGTCATCTTTTATGCATCTTACACAATTCAGAGAATACTATGGATGGTCCCTAAATCACTGAGCTTCAGGGGGTTGAGTGTTGCTTGGACAAATCTCGGCTTGGTCAAATGGCTCTGTATCTGCACCTTCAGAATTGGGGCATATGCTAAGTTGAGGTGAATTCAGGACTGTGTTGACGGAGTTGGAAGAATGAGAGGCGGGATAGTGCCATTTGGAGAGTCTGTTGATTTCTGGTCACGGCACTTTACTTGGGCCATAGGAAAAAGGGGCATTTTGAGGAGAGTGGAGGGAATGGTGTACAGTTCTGAACATGTGGCCTCAGAGGGTCAGATAAAGGAACTGGAGAGGACGAGACCTATTGTATGTTGAGGGGCTGCAGTTGGGAAGGTGGTGCAGGGAAGAGTGTTACCTAGCTGTTACTCCTGAACGCAGTAGAACCAGAACGGATGCATGGAAGTTAAAAAGAGAGGCCAGGGGGCTAGGGGTTGTGGGGAGAAAAATCCTGTAGAATAACATTTATGGAGCTTTCTATGTGTTCCATGTTTGATTATATAAAACCATATACTTTAAAAATAATTTATAGTAGGAGAATTTGGGCACACTGAAATGCTTTGTATTGTCCTATGATGAAATGGGAAATCCTGGGGCTTTTTGAATTCCCTCTTCTGGGGGTATTTAAACACTTGGGAATGCTGTGTAGGGACTTTTATCACCCCCTTCC
>NW_006790064.1:578145-580935 GCF_000442215.2 Lipotes vexillifer
TCCTTTCAAGACAGATTTTAGTAAATTGTTATCATCCCTGTTTATTGATATTAGGCATATTATTAATGATGTTCAAGGGATGACAGGTTTTCAGCAAAGAATGAAATTTCTCATGAACACAGTGGTTTTACAACTTAACACTTTTTAAGGAACTACACCCTTTATTAATTCCAAGTAATGAATACAGTGTTAGTTTCTTCAAAAGAGAAACAGTAAAGATACTTAAAAATCTTTCACTTTTGACCTTGTTGCCCTCTCCTTGTTTCACTTTTATAGCTGTGATGAAGGCTACGCTGGGGCGAGATGTGAGAGAGTTGACTTGTTTTACCTAAGAGGAGACAGAGGGCAGATTTTGGTGATTTGTTTGATAGCAGTTATGGTAATTTTTATCATTTTGGTGGTCGGCGTCTGCACATGCTGTCAGTAAGTACTTTTAAATTTAATTTTAAGGGAATCTGAAAACTTTTATCTTTCCTATCTTCTTTCCTTCCTTCCCTCCTTCCTACCTTTTCTCTTTCCTTTTTGCTTTGATTTAAATCACTTTTCACAGTTTGCCACCATTTATTTAGAAGCATTTATAATAAACACAGGACATATACTTTTTGTCATTTTCTGAGCATAATTATTGTAATTTAAAATAAAATTTATATAAATCTCCTAATTAAAAAAAAGGAGGTGGGCAAAATGAATGAAGGTGACCTAAATGTACAGACTCCTAGCTGCAAGATAAATAGGTCATGGGGATGTAATGTACTAATAGTGACTATAGTTAATAATACAGTATTGTATATTTGAGAGTGGCTTAGAGAGGAGATCTTAAAATTCTCATCACAAGAAAGAAAACTTTTGTAACTATGTGTGGTGATGGATGTTAACTAAACCTACTGTGGTGATCATTTTGTAATATAAACAAATATCAGGTCATACCTGAAATGAATACAATGCTATATATCAGTTATATCTCAATTTAAGAAGTCAATTATTTAGTCCTAAAGTCCATCATATTTTATGTGGGTTTGTTAACAGGCTAAACAATACTTTTATTTTCGTAAACTGTACCATGACACAACAACTTTGAAAGATGGAAACAAACAAAAATATTTTTTTCTTCGTCACATTAAAATAATGAATTTTATTTATGAAAGATGACTGCACTGTTCCTCCTGTCTTTACTTTTCACTATATACCTCATCTTTGGTAATTAAGAAAAACTTTGTTTTTTCTCTGAGACAGAATGGCTTGGTATTATTCTTAAGTTAGTTTTGGAAACTCATCAAATTTTTTATCAGGCCAGGACTCCCACATAGCATGCTAAAAAGGCATTTTCTAAAATGCTACCTTCTTGTCTTGAGAAGCCTCCTAAATTGTTACATTTACCCTGGGGCTGTGGTATTTATTAGAGGAGGGTGTTGCATGATTCCTTTCTTTACAACATTCTGGGTAGAAAGGCACTAGCATAGCTATTGGCAGTCTAGAGTGATTTTTGTCCCAGCTCTGTCATTAAACACCTTTGAGACCTTGGACAAGTTTCTTAACCTCTTTAAACTCTAATTTTATTTTCTGTAAGACAGAAGATTAAACCAAATAATCTGTAGGATTCCTCCTAGGTATAAAATTGAAAGGTATTTTTTAAGATTTTACCTACTTTATGGCAAAAAGGAGTTTTTATAAGGCCAAGTTTGGGGCAGAGCTGGGAAATGCCCTATTTTATTACATTAATTTTACTTTAAGAAAACTGGACCGCAGCCCAGAATATCTAACACACTTCTTAATTAGTGTATCTAGAAACTTAATTAACATATCCAGAGGCTACCCTCACTCTCTTGGTTTTCTTATGTCTGTTTCCATTTTGTACTATTTCTTATTTACACATTAAATAATACTTATCAGTCTATTTTGTAAAATGGCTTGGCCTGAAAAATTTTCTTGTGCTCACCAAGATCTATCAACAATTAGGTACCATATTCTTCCTATGTATCTATAACTACACCCTATCCACACTGATGCTATTGTAGCTATCATGTGAGCCTAGAGAAAGGGATGGATAAAGAGAGAACCTAAATTTAATTTTTTAAAAAAGGAACCTATACATTTTTAACAGTCTAGAAATAAGATCATAGGCTCTCTTGATTAATTTTGTGATTGCATTAACTAACAGGACCACACTAATTTCTAACACTTTGTTTTCCAAGTCCTCTTCGGAAACATCGAGAAAGAATAAAGAAGGAAGAAGAAATGGAAACTCTAGGTAAAGATATAACTCCTGTAAATGATGACATTCAAGAGACTAGTATTGCTTAATGGTAAGTGTGATAAACTTGGTAGATGGGGAACAGGTGACATTTACCTGGTGAAGTAGGGCTTAACTGCATCAAGTAAATCATTGTTTGGAATTTGATTATGTTTAAAAACATCTAAAAATAAATTGACTTTTTTTTTCATAGAATCTGAAGCCAAATAAAAGACTTTCTCATATCTTTCTTTTGGATGTCACTCTACCACAGAGATAGAATGTGGACTTTTATATACTTTTTCTAATGTACTGACATCAGTCTGCTTTCTAGTTCTGCATGGCTGTGGTCGTTGTTTTATATTCTTATAAAATATTATAAGGTACTTGATATATTTTTCCAATATATCACAAGAAAGAAGAACTTTAGTTTAGACATCTCACACTGAAAGGAAATAACAAAAGCAATATTTTAATAACTGCATTTATTGAGCATTTACCACATGCAAAGCACTGTTCTAAGCTCTTTTAAATATTCTATCATTTGGGATTTCAGCAGG
>NW_006790064.1:580965-589301 GCF_000442215.2 Lipotes vexillifer
CAGGAATCACAAATCCTCTCGGATGATCCAAAAAAGACATTTCGATGAAGGGGCTGGGAGTGCAGGGATGAGGGCACCCATAGGAACGTTGAGGCTCCCAGAGGCACGCAATTGCAGGAGACTGTAATGCTGGGGAAGAGTTACCTTGGCACTGAGAATCTGGCTGTGCTGGAAGACCCCACCAGGCAGGAGCTGTAGCTGTGGATGGAAATAGCCACAGCTGGCACCTAAACAACGAAGGAGGCAGGAAGCGGAGAAAAATGCCCCCAAACCTTCTCTCCTCTTGCCTTCAGATCTTTGGCAGGTGACTCCCACTAGCCAAACTCAGTGAGAATCCAGAGGGCAAGGGAGCCCTTGTGATGCAATCTGTAGGTCAGCCCCACCCAGGAGCGCGGAGCAGCGCAGAGGAAGACTCAAGGGGGGCAGACGGAGCATAACTAGCTCAGTCGTTTTGTCTGTAAGGCATCAAGCGCAGCCAAACTGGTTTAAAATAAAGGAAGTGTATTGGCTCACATGCACTGGCGGTCCAGAGGGAAGGTAGCATTCACACTTGCTTGTACCAGAGTTCCCATGCAGAGAACAATTACTTCTGTCCTTCTGTTCACCAGTTGAAGAGTTGGCTTCATCTTTGGCTAATTCCTCTTAGGTCATAGAAGAGGCCAGTAGCAATCAAGGCCACATACTTTCTTGCTCCCATCCAGCAAACGAGAAAGGTGACTTTCTATAGCTCGCCCCACAGTGCAAAGAGTCTCCTTTCCCAGGAACGCCCAGCAGATTAATAGGGTATAGTAAATGTTTGTCAAGAAATTATAATATTCTCCTAACTTATTACCAGAATGACACCAATGAATTGAAAACAAAAATACTGGCTCTAGATATTTTTTGTAATTACATAGTACGTTTCTTTTCAACGGCTTGCTCTTTTTTTCCTTTTTCCTGCAGTCTACGAAGGTACCTCCAGGCTGGTGGCAAGCTACAAAATACCTTACTCATTTGAAAATGGACAGACTGTGTCTCAGGAAAACAGCTAGTAAAATGAATTTTAAATAATGTATTTACTTTTTGTTTGTAATGTTAATTTGTGTTGTTTACTGTTGCTTTTATAATAATAATAAGTAATTTTATTATTATATAGTATTTGGGAAAAGCACCCAGTTAAGAAGGGAAATTTTAATAAGTTTCCACTTAAGTTTTGTCACCGGGATTACTAGTCAAACAAAAAAGAAGAGTAGGAAGGAGTTTAGATCTGAGGAATTGAATTAATAATAAAGCTACTATTTATCCAAAACTTACTATGTGCTAAGAGTTTGAAATACATTATTTCCTTAATTCTTTTAAGAATCTATGATCCTCATTTCTCATGTATAGAAACAAGCCCTAAGAAGTTAAATAATCTAACCCAGTTTTACAGTTAGGAATAGGTAGAGCTGAAACTGGAACCAAGATTTACCCAAGTTCAAAGTTTGTGCTATTAACCATCATTTTTTTTCATTGGAGTTGTTGCAACCTAACTCACAATATAACCCAAGACTTCACACTAAACTGTGTTTTGCCATGACACTGAGTCACTGGTGCATTTTCCTGCAGAAACGTCCTGGATATATGTTATTGTTACCATCATGCTTTCTGTAGTCTTGACTTTCATTATGCTTCTTTGCTCCTTTATAAATTCTCAGTAATATGCATACATTCTTACATTTCTAAAGCAAACAGATTTGCCCCATAGCTAGGGTAATGAGCAGAGATGGGAAGTAAATGCCTGAAGTCTTTAAGCCCCAGGTAAGTGTCTATGCTTGCTAAAGGAGAGGTAATGGCACTGGAAGAGGCTATGTATCCCGGGGTAAATGGTCAGTGACAGTACAGCAGAGCCCAAGCAGACACTGGCTGTGACCATACCCTCATTTGTTCTTCTAAGAAAACAGTACCCGTGATTGCTCTCAGGTGAATTTTGGTGCAATCAAATTATGACCATAGTCATCTGTTACTTGGGATCACCTTGCCAAATGCTCCTTCAACTCCAGATTACGGTTAATAAAGATTCTTTTTAAACCTGAAAAAGCAGAATGCACATTGTGCCAATATTCCATAGAATATGGAATTTCCTACATCGCCGGGTGGATCATTTATAAAAACTGATGAGATGTCCTCAAATTGCTACACTTTGGCTGTTGTGCCTGTCAGAAAAGCAGCTTTTCCAGAATTTTTGTAAATTTTACTTTGCAGTGTAGACTCCGCACCCAAAGTGAATGAGAGAATTCAGAGAAAAGGTGAAGTTGTCTATTACCTTTTATCACATGTCATGTTTCAAGTGAGACTGAGGCTGTGCTTATGTAGAACACAGAAATAGCTCAAATGTCCACGAGAGCTAACTGAGACAACTGATAATTTTCTAAATCCATTTTTTCTCCTGAGAGTGACCATTCTTGAAATAGGATCAGTTTCAACCAATCCATGTTGTATACACTTTATTTTCAAAAGCCTCCTCTGAGCTCCTTCATGCTCTTTCTCTTTCTCAGTCTTCACTGATAGTAAGAGTGCTTGAAACAAACAGACAGAGGTTGGTTGACCAGTGGATCCTCTCAAGACAATTCAAGCTTGGGAATTTTCTTTTGATTCTAAAATATTAAATTGAAATTGGTAGATCGAACTACCAAGGAAGTACTCCAGAGATTTTCGTGTCTTTTCAAAATGTATTTTATAATTGTTTTGCATACATTAAATGACCTTGTTTATGTAAACTGTCAGTATTATCATGTAATAAAATAGATTTGTTTTTAAAACAAAGCAAATATGTTTACTTAGGAATTTTCTATTGTTACCATGAATTATTAATAGAAATAAATTTGAACATTATTGCCTTAAAAAACCTTATATATTATAGCAACTATCATTAATACGTTTGAAATAGTCTACTCTGACCACGTGTTTTCCTTCGAAACTAAAGAATTTGGAAGTGTGGTAGACACCTATGAGATTGTCTGCCCAACATCCTGGCCATATTTTTTAACCTCAGCTCCCACCTCCAGCTGCGTTTGGTTGGTCTAAGGCGGGCACTTGAGGAAATTGGACCAGTTGGAGTCATTCCCAGGGAAACTGGGAACTTGAAATAAAGTTACTCTTCTTTGGGCTCGTGGGGTATACAGACGTGCATTTTGACACTTTTGGCGGTCATATTTTGCTCCGTGCGGACCAGAAAAGCAAAAGAAGCTGGTGAGAGAACAGAGGTGAGAGGTGAGTTTCCCGATAGTCTGAGTTCGTATCCCGTGCATTCTCAAAGTTTAGATTCATCCCATTCCCGTGTGCAGCCTCCATGAGACCTGCTGGTATCTTTATAATAAATTCCTCATTTGGCTTAAGCTAGTTCTATTTGGATTTCTGTAACCTGGAACCAAGATCCTGACCAACTCTGGTGCATCAGGAGGTTGTGGACAACAGTTTCTTAAAGCAGAAATGACATCCTTTATGAAACATTATGTTAAAATCCCAGAGAGGAGGGTGACTTAGCCAGCTGAGAAGGAATCAGGGAAGGCTCTTGAAGGAAATTACATCCGATGACTAGCTCTGAGAAATAAAGGTCTCTGCCCAAATTCTGGGTAAAGCCAGGTATTTCTGGGATCCTTGTCAAATTCTACAGAATTTCTTGGAAAGCTCTAGCAGTGGAGGGTCTAGTGGGTGTTGCTACAAGGGAATGTGAGAAGGGATGGAATCAAGGCTTCGTACCTTGTTCCAGAATGTCCTGTGCATGACAGGGTAAAATATTTGGGCATGTGAGGTGAGATGTTCCCGATTCCAATACTGTTATATTATTAAGCGATGGGCTGAGATGGGGGAGAGCTTTTATTTTCTTTCCTGAAGTGGATTATTTGGGCTTTTACATTTTCCACTCTGTATCACTGCCCGTGGACTTGGCAGGTTACATAGACAGTAGAGTAAATTGTTCTGGGTCAAATAACTTGCTATTTGGATAAGGCCCTGGTTTGTGCAAAATTCTGTGAAGGAAGTCCAGGACATATGTCAGCGCTTGTGGTTTTAAGACCAAACTATGGCCTTTATGAGACCTCCGTTTTAGTATATTTTGCAGTACTATATTATGAGAGCCTAAATATATTGGAGCATTGCTGTCATTCATTCATTCAAAAATACTTATCAAGTACCTACTAAGTGCCAAGTACCTCAGTTCTGGGACCTCATCAGTGGACAAATAGTGGTCACCAGCTTATGTTGTAGTGGATATACTCCTTCATAGCATTGAATTTAAAACAAGGCTTATCCAAGAATTCATGTTATCCAGAGGACATTGTCATTAGACTTTCAACCTATACCACTGTCTTGCAGCATGAAACTCGAGATGAGCATTCACAGAGCTCAGTATATGGTAGGAAGAGTAGATTTCTTTTGACCACCAAATAATTTACATATTTTAATAATGACTGTCAGCAAAAAAGAGTATAGCTATGTTTCTTTGGTGTAGGAATCTTGGTTTATACATTTTTTTGTTATGGTTGATGAATATGGGTGCTATATTTGGGCATCTGTTCTTCTTCAAAGAATTTTCTATGCTTCCAGGCATTTTTTTCTGCAAAGAAAACCCGTTCCCACGTGATCAACTTTGGCAGCTGAGCGTTGATGCCAGAACATAACATGCAAATAGTCTATTCTTGTCTGTCTGTTAGTGTTACTGGACCCTGAGAATGTGTACCTTATAATAACATCTAGTTGACACTTCTGTAAGCTCACTTGTCCTCGGGACCTGTCGGCTATTGGTGTCTGAAGTACTCTGAAATTCTACATTAGGAAACTAAATAAACAACACAACTCCAAAAACTGTATCAGCAATTAATTCCAAGAGGTAAATTATGTTTATGCTACTGGAAATTTCAAAATGTGGATACCTAGGAAACTTTAAGCAACAATTACAGTCAATACTTGTATTATAAAAGAAATGTTAGCCAAACATATTTTTAAAGACTTTTTCCTCCATTCTTTTTCTTATACTTACTCAGGTTTAACTTACCAGAAAAAAAGCGCAACAGAGGTACTTCAGTAGATGTTTTCCTTTATCTCTTTCTTCAGCTTATTTAAAAGAAGTCAAGGAAACAGAATTCTTCACCAACACAGAACTCAGTGTTGCTTGCTACAGAAAGTGTAATTATTCTTGTGCGGTGTGTGCAGAATAATAAAAATATTTTGAAGCTCTGTGATCCAAGCTGGCTGATGATTTGTCATATGCTGGGTTTTAGTAAGCACTCTTCTACATGGAAGCCCAGGGAGGTTCCGTTTCCCTGATGGAACTCAGAATGAGGCGTCGGGGCAGTGGCAACTCTCAAAAACGTCAACTTTCTTTGGCTTTAATTATTAATATTATAATTATTACTATTAATTGAACTGAATTATTAATATGATTTCACAGAAAGCTAATGTCAAGACAGGGATACCCGAGTGTTTTATTTTCTCTTCACCTGAAGGCAGACTTTGAGATGAGCACGTGGGAACAGCTATTTATTTGGGAAATAGTTCCAGGATATACAAGTAAGAGCAAGAGGGGAAAATGAGGCAGAGAAGCATGAGAAGCTCCAGAAGGGCATGTTAGTGAGAGAATTACTGCTGTGGACAGTGGGATTAATCCCACTTGGATCCACTGAGGAACCATGTGGAATGCCCCTCAGAAGTGTCCCACCAAGGCTTGTGTCAAGATGGACTTTCTATTTACAGACATCTGCCCCTCATTGGTTGAGGGTTAAACGCCCTATACATTTGCGTTGTCCTGCTCACAGGTAGAGAAATCCTCTGCTATGTTGGAGAAAGCCTCTGGACAGAGAAACAGAGACTTGGAGGCACGTGATGTGGGAAAGCAGTGTTTCTAGATCTGTGGAGCTGACGTCCAGGTGGCGGTGGTGGCTTTGGCACATGGCTTCCTTGCAAGCCTGCCAGACTCTCTCTTCTGCTTCACTGTAGTGACAGGGGTAGAAGGCAGGGTGCAGAAGGATGAGAGAGATGGAGAGAGTAGACAAGACACCCTTGGAGTATGAAGGCAAGCGGTGGAAATAGCTAGAATTTAGCTAGGGTCCTCTGAGACTATCCCCACACCACGCTTGTGTTTATTCCCTTCCTCCTTCCCTCACATCCTCCTCTCATCTACTCTCTTTTTCCCTCTCTCCCCTTCTTCCTCCTTCTCTGCTTCTTCTTATAATCGATTTTAATTTCACTCATCTTTCAGATAATGCCTACCACAAAGTTTAAGAAATTAACTGTTATCTTTAAAGACTAAGAGTTCCCACACGATAAAAAGATTCTTCTAAATGACCTCTTTCTAGACTGTTTCCCCCCCTAAATTGAGCAAAAGCTATCACCCGCCTTCAGCAAATACACACAGAATTGCCCGATAGATATAGGTTGCCATGGAAACCAAACCAAAAGAGAATAGAGAGATAAGGCTGAATATTGAGGATTTGTTTGGCCTCAGTGCCATTGTTTTTCAAAAAACAAAATTCTTTGGTCTATGAAAGTGTGAACCATTGTTCCCTTTCAGAGATATACCAGGTGAATCCTAAAGCCATCCCTAAACCTTTAGGTTCTGTGCAGTTTAGTGCTTTTTCACCAGCCCTTCCTCTACCTCCTTCCCAGGAGCTCATAAAAGAGCAATTGCAAATGACCTCTGGTGGCAGCATGAGTTGGTGGTAGTGGTGTGGTGGACAGGAAAAGGGATTTGGAGTCAGATAGACCTGGGTGTGCCTCTCAGCTTTGTGGTCATATTTTCCCATCAGCATTTTGACACTGGAGACTCTAATTACCTAGGGTATCTTGACAATTTATTCTGTAAGTTGAAATGCTCTCATTTTGTTTTTAAAAGATGAAGAGTGCTTCAAGGACCAGTGCATTTTTCTCTGTACATCTTATTGTTCATATTCAAATCTGAGACCCCTTTCCTGTTAATAAGCATAATTAGCGTAGTGCTATGGTTAAAATATTCTGACGCAAGTCATTCAGAGTGACAAGAATTCCTACCTATTTCTCCACAGCTCAGAAACTTCTCAGGAAATTCATCTTCACTGAAAAGACCAAGGGATAATATTACCAATGGTAATATTACTATGTCAAGTAGCCAAGGGCTGTTTCTTGAGGTTCCATGAAGGCAATTTTTATTGGAGCTTAGGGAAGCATCATGGGGTGAGGCTGGAACCAGAAATTGCATATTTGAGTTTCAGACCATGGAATTTGTTAGCTAAATGAACTCGGGCAGGTACTTATGCTTTTCTAGTCTCAGTTTTCTTATAAGTCATAGAATAATTTCTAAATGCCTAATTGGACTCTTTGCAGGGTTTCTTTATTCCTAATATAAGCTAACATTCATATAGCATATATTATGTGTCAGGAATTGTTCTAATGCTTCACATAGGAACTCATGGAATGCTCCCAACACCCTTACGCACAAGTACTTAGTGTTTTCCTGCAGAGGAAGCTGAAGGACACAAGGTGAATGTCTTGCCCAAGATCACACATCTAGTTAAGTGGCAAATCCAGGATCTAATGCAGGAAGTCTGGCTCCAGACTTTTATCATCACTAGAAAATATTTATGAAGTACTTACTAGTACTTACTAATTTCCTAGAAACAGTATTAAGCACTTTACAAATAAAATCTAATTTGTTCCTATTTGTTCTTATACCTATAAGAACTCTATGGTATTGGTGCTATTAACTAGGTGCAGAGAAGGAATTAGGTTCAGAATGTGAGTTCAAGGAACTTGCCTGTGGTCCTATGATTCACAGGCAGACATTATTTCTTTTGCTTATAATATTCTCCTTTTACTGCTCACCCTCTCCTTTGCTGGATAAAATTCTCATCATTCTTCAAGTCTCAATGTAAATATTGTTTCTTCTAGTAGTCTTTGCTGAAACCCTATACTAGGCAAATTTGGACTAAAATGGACAGAGATAGTTCAAAATAAAAAAAATATCTCAGTCCCCAAATTTTTATAAGTACGAAGGAAGCAGTCTGAGAAATCTGCTTAGTTGCAAATGTGTAATTTCATATGGAGAATGAAGGACATCTCAAGTGATGGAGGAAAGGGCGTAGGGAGTGGAAACAAGAGACATAAACAATGGACAAAGTAACCACTCCCTGGGAGCAGAGTTGCCTTCTAACCAGGGATCATTCCTTTTCCCCACAGGGGGGATATCTGACGATGTATACTCAGCTGGATTTCAGAATTGCTATGGAAAAGTGACTGCTGTGTTGTCCTGTTTCTTCCATTTTTTTTTTTTTTTTTTTTTCTTGCGTTATGCGGGCCTCTCACTGTTGTGGCCTCTCCCATTTGCGGAGCACAGGCTCCGGACG
>NW_006790064.1:589485-593127 GCF_000442215.2 Lipotes vexillifer
GCGGACTCCCAACCACCGCGCCACCAGGGATGTTTCTTCCATTTTTGAATGAGAGTCCTGTTATGGTTATTCTGTACCTGTTTTTTCATTGCATGTTAGGTGTGTCAAAAGCAGTTATCTTCTTGTAAGTTTAAAGGTCTCTGAATGAAGGAAATGTGCACCCAAGATGCCACACTCCAGAATTTCATCTACATTTGAACAGGATACAAATTGCAAGGTATTAGATCCTGAGACTGATACTGTGTTGGATCAGACTTTGGGAACAGTTATGGGGAGTTCAGTGTATTTTGCATTGGGAATGGACTGTGATAGATGAAAACAAAATGGCCACACTATTCAGCAGTTCCTTCTATCAAGAGGTGGAATCTCTTCTCCACCCTTACATGTAGATTTACCTATGGGGCTTGCTTTGGCCAATGGGGCACTAGAAAACAGAGGCTTGAAAAATTCTTGTTCATTGAATTTGTTCTTTCTTGTTTGGGAATCCTCCATGTGAAAAAGCCTGGATTAACTTCCTGTAGGATAAAATTTGATGTGAAGAAAGTCCTCACTGAGCCCCGATAACCCACAGAATCATGAGCTAAATGAAATGGTTTTTGTATTAAATCATTAAGCTTTGAGTTGGTTTGCTATGCAGCAAAAGCTCACTGATGTTGGTTGGATTTGCACATATAGACAGTAGAGAGGAGGGAGTTCCATTTCTATCTTTAATAATATAGCATTAAGTGAGTAGCAGTTGTAAGACAACGCAGGGAAATTTACATGCTGTAGCAGCTTTTCTCTCCAACTTCTGGATTTAATGAACACACACACACACACACACACACACACACACACACACACACAAAAAAAAAACTATGCTAATCCGGAATGTACAGAGATCTCTATCTATAATAATCAGGTATTCCAGTGAGGATTATGCTGTGAGATGATGCATTTAGAAGAAATCTAAGCTAACAAACCAACTGATGATCACACCCGTGAGATAGTCAAGAGACAAACTTAGTGTACTGAATGAAACAATCAGAAGTAATTTCTTTCTTTCAATCAATATTTTACTAGATGTCTACTGTGTGCCGTAACTGGGCAAAGGAAGACAATATGTAATTCCATTAGTGTATTGTAATTGTAATTTAAAAATTTACTTTCTCAGGCATTTGCTATATTCGGAAGCTCTAACTAAGGGCTCAATAATAAGGAAATAACTCAATAAGATCAAAATAAAGTCTTATCTGGGCAGTAATTTCACAGTAAATTTGGTTTGATAAAAATTTTACATGAATCATTTTTTAATAGACACTCAAGCACTGTGAACTCTTTGGAAGACAAATGTCAAGGAAATAAATGTTATGCCTTGCTAATTTTAAATGCACTTGCAATATCGCATCTACTATAAAGGAAATACTTTTATCTGACTTTTGCAGTTTATTATCCTTTTCTGCTTTTGAGGTTGAAGAGGCATTGCAGTTACTCAAGCTTTTTAATTTTCCCTTTTGATATAGAATTCTTACTTTATTCTTATTGAAAGAGTTCTTTAAGAATTAGGTAAAAATTAATAAATTAAAATATTCTTAAAATTTCTTCACATTTAGAGTCAGATTCATTTAAGTCACTTTTAAAAATAAACTTTATTTTTTAGAATGAAATAAAGATTCACAGAGAAATTGTGAAGATGGAACAGAGAATTCTCATTTACTCCACACTCAGTTTCTCCTATTACTAACGTTTTATATTAGTATGGTATGACTGTTATAATTAATGAACCAATATTAATATATTACTATAAACTAAAATCCATGTTTGATTCAGATTTCCTTAGCTTTTGCTTAGTGTTCTTTTTGTTTCTTTGTCCTAAGTTCCCATCCAGGATATCACATTATATTGTATCATCAAGTTTCCTTAGGCTTCTCTTGGTTGTGACAGTTTTTCAGCCTTTTCTTGATTTTGAACTGGGAAGTCTTGAGGAATAAGGTATTTTGTAGAATGTCCCTCAGCTGGGATATGTCTGATATTTTTCTCATGATTAGACTGGGATCATGTGTTATCAGACGAAAAACACAGAAGTAAAGTACCATTTTCATCACATCGTATCCATGGTACATACCATCAACATAACTTATCACTGCTGGTGTTGACCTTGATCACCTGGCTGAGGTAATGTTTTCCCAGGTTCCCTCATGTTAGGTTACTCCTCTTTTCACATTTTCCATAATATAGTCTTTGGAAGGAAGTCATTATGTGTATTCTACACGTAAGGGGTGAGAAGTTATGCTCCACTAACTTGAGGGTGGAGTATCTACATAAATTATTTGAAATTCTTCTACATGAGATATTTGTCTATTCTCCCCCTATTAATTAATTCATTTAAAAAAATTATTTAATCATTTATATTAGGATGGATTCATGGATATTTATTTCATACTTTGGGTTATAATCTAACACTATTGCTTATTTTGTTGCTTAAATTGTTCTAGGTTTGGCCGTGGGAGCTCTTTCATTTGACACTTGTGACCGTTTGACCTATCCTCAGCATTGTGGGGTCTTTAGCTTGTTCATAAGTTTTTTTTTTGTTTTTTTGTTTTTTTTTTTTTCTTGCGTTATGCGGGCCTCTCACTGTTGTGGCCTCTCCCATTTGCGGAGCACAGGCTCCGGACGCGCAGGCTCAGCGGCCATGGCTCACGGGCCCAGCCGCTCCACGGCATGTGGGATCTTCCCGAAACGGGGCACGAACCCGCGTCTCCTGCATCGGCAGGCGGACTCTCAAGCACTGCGCCACCAGGGAAGCCCTTCATAAGTTTTTGAATGACAAGCTCTAGCTAAATCTCATTTTAACTTGGTGTGTTCTCTTTCTATTTCTGTCCTGCCTTTGCCTCTGTCTCTCTTCGCCTCTGTCTCTCTTCTTTCTCGTTTCGCTTCCTTTATTCATCATGATCTGAAAATAAGAAAGGATAGGTGATCTCAAATTTTGCTGTTTGAAGGTACGATAATTCTTCTTGGAGCCTAGCCAGTGGTTCTCAAATATTAGTGTGCAAAAGAATAATCTGGAGAATTTGTTAAAACTGCAGACTCTTGCTCGCTGTGAACTGAACTTAATTATGTCCTCCACAAATTCGTATGTTGAAGACTTAACTTCGACCGAGACTGTATTTGGAGATAGGGCTTTCAGGAGGTAACTAATTAAGGATGAATGCAGTCATAAGATGCCTTCCTAGTCTGATAGGATTGGTAGTTTTATAAGAAGAGGAAAAGAGAGAGAGATCTCTGTCTACATGCACAAATCAAGGAAAGAAATCAAGGTCATGAGAGGACACAGTGAGAAGGCAACCATCTGCAAGCTGGGAAGAGAGCTCTCTCTCACCAGAAACCAAATTGGCTGGCGCTTTGATCCTGGACTTCCCAGCCTTCAGAACTGTGAGAAAATAGATTTCTGTTGTTTAAGCCACCTGGTATGTGATACTTTATTATGGCCACTTGAGCTAACACAACCTCCCTTGTTCCCCACTACAGCCACCATTTTGATTTTTAGGTGAAGGACGGGGGATGTAAGGATTCTGCATGTTAACGAGAACTTCAGGAGATGCTGCTGGAGCCTCTGAGGGCTTTTCCTTGAGAATCAGTGAGCCTAGCAGTGGAGGAAGAGCG
>NW_006790064.1:593157-600097 GCF_000442215.2 Lipotes vexillifer
TTCCACTACACGTTACTTCTTCCTTTCTGGTGGCTTATACTATTTCAACACATGTAACTTACTTACTGTTTGTGATAAGAGGGGAATAGATTTCAGGAATTTACAACACATTTATCATAGGACAAACACTCATATCCTCAGGATGTATGCTCAGAGTTAGGTTTTACATTTAAGCGTTTGAGTACATACGAAGTCTCACTTTTTTTTCCCCTGCAGAGTATGGAGGGTTAAGGACCTCAAGACATAGCATTTTAGGGCTAGAAGGGAACTGAGAGATCATCAACTCTCGTCTTCTTTTCCCTTCATGTATAGAAAGGAAAGTGGGACCATAGAGGATTGGATTGTCCCAATTCACATGATTATGGGTGGTGGAGCTAGGTCTAAAAATTGTTTTCCTATGTTCCATTGAGACAGACACAATTGAAAGTAATTGGTTTAAGTAGATTTTAGTGAAATAGACAATTTTGGACTAATCTTTCTGTTTTCAATTTTTTACATCAAGGTACAATTGCATTCGAACTTCAGGATTATAGCTTTTGTGAGTTACAGAAGTAGACGCTATACAATAACATGTTTCCCATTTGATGGTCTGTTGTTTAAGCTACATTTATTTATTTAAAAAATTATTTTTTAATTAAAAACAATTTTTGTTGTTGGAGTATAATTGCTCTACAATATTGTGTTAGTTTCTGCTGTACAACGAAGTGAATCAGCTGTATGTATATATATATATATATTCCCTCCCTCTTGGACCTCCCTCCCAATATTAAAACTGACACTTAGCTCTTGGCTTAGCCAAGCTGAATCTGAGTACAATCAGTAAAGTTGGCTTCTACTATGATACAGGCACCTAGATATAGAAGGATCCAGACGTGGAAAGTGAAGGCGGTGGGCAAGGTCTCATGATAGGCATGTTACTGGGGAAAACCTTTGTTCAATTAATTTAGGCAATATTGCCTATTATGCATAATGAGACACTATGCATATCCTTTTTAGGATGCTTCATAAAATGCAACCAACTAGCCAAAGAAAGACCACCTAAAGGTGGTCACTAAAGGTGTCACTAAAGGTGACACTAATTCTAGATGAGCCTGGAGCTGCGAGGTAGTATTTTATGGTTGTTTAAAGATCACTGGACTAGATTTGAATCTTGGCTTCCCCCTTACTAGTAGTGTGACCTTGAGGAAGGCACTTTACTTCTCTTGTCTTCCATTTCCTTATCTGTAAGTTGAGGGGACTGGTTTCAATATTGTTAATAACCCTTCCAGGTTTAAAGGTGCCACAACTATGGATCTGTCATATCTGGACCACCTCTAACAAATAGGGCCCAGAGTGAATTAATTTATCTTAAAAAAAATTTCTTTCCATCCTGGAACTTTGACGTGGCTTTCAGAATTCTTTGTTGTTAGAACTGGGGAAGAGTTTTCAGGCCATTCATGTTTTAACTGTTATTTTATGATCTACTGGAGGCCATTTCATAAATGAAGTGCTCAGCACTGCAGAGCTGGCAGATGATGCCTTTAAGCTGGAAAAGAGATGGCATCTCAAGAAGTGGTATCTCATGTCATGGTTGTTTACCAGAGCTGTGTGTCTATTTGTGTGTGTGTGTGTGTGTGTGTGTGTGTGTAAGGAGTGATCTTTGAATAACATTTGGAAGCAGATTCTTCATATATCTATGTTTATAGATACATATTTCTCTCTCTATCTATATATATATTTCTACATATTTTATAAATTTTTATATACCTATATTTTTATATATATATATAGAGAGAGATCTAGATATAGAGATACAGAACAATATAGACCTAGATGTAGATATATAGAAAAACATTTTGGGTATTTAAATATAACTATAGATAATTATATTATTATTATTAATATATTTGATAAAATATATTAAATATAAACATATATTTCTCCTCCTGGAATATATAAATAGATAGATAAATATCTATATATATTATATCCATACATGTCATATAGATATAGATATCTATATATCTATCTGTCTGTCTATTACCCAGGAGGAAAAAAATATAGATGAGACTGATGGAAATGCTTCTCTCCAGAATGTGTCCCACTAGGGCAGATGGGCAGGAATCTTCTGTACAATCATGGTGTGGTGACGTGAATAATTCATGGATGTGCCTGACCTTTCTCTCTCTCTTGCCTGCCTCTCCTGTCTCCGGGGAGGTTCTTGCCTTGCTAAGCTGGTAGTTTGGGCTTTTGTGATAAAGAATCCAGAGGACATAGGACAGGAGAAGTGGGATGAGTTGGGAAGGAGTTTTGAACTGAGGAAGGAGTTTTCCAGGGAGCGTTGGTAAGAGAAGTGCGGCAGACAGGAAGTGAGAGAAGCAGCTGGGAGATGGAAATGTTGTCACTGTCACGGTTCATACGTCCCCTTCCCAAGATTTGACAAATCCAATGACTTCAAAACTCCGTTTTGCTTCTGAACTCTGTTTTGGAGGGCAAGGCTGTTTGGTGACTGAACCACACAAACAATGGCTCAATAAGTGTCACAATAGTTGCAACCCTTTGCAAGGAGAACAAAAGGGCCTGCTGAGGAGAGCATGGTGGAAACCTTTGGAAGTGACCATTTTTGCTCTTGGAAGTCAGCATTAAGGCTCTTGATGTGATGTTGAAAAGACTGGGGCTAGTACTCCAGGGGCACAGATCAGAAACCCACAGATGAGAACAGGGCTTGCCTCGGTTTTGATTGCTGCTCTATCTCCAGTTCCTGCTCTGCAGAAGGCATTTTGGAAAGAACGAATGTTGAGTAAATAGGAGAGTCTCTGTATGCAGGGTTTTTCTTAGGTCACTGATTTACCTTTAGTGAGGGGAGTTAATCTAGGGACTGTTTCTCTGTATCCTAAGTTTCCTGAGAGAGAGAAGCAGCAAATACGTAAGAAGTTTGGATTGAGACAAATATTGAAACTATGTGGGAAAGTAGACGTGCTGGCCATGGAGTGGCTTCCTTGTAATTCACTTACCTGTGGCTTGTGACATTTTGACTAAAAGATGAGAAGGGAGAGGGACTGTGTGTGTGGTCGTTGATCTCCTCTATAGGAAGGAAATAATATTGTCTCCCCGACAAAGCTGTTGGGAGGACTAGAAGTGATGAATGTTGATGTAAAGTATTGATGGGGCAATACATCAATACAATACACCTTATTATTAGAGCCACCATTAACCAGTCCCGTTTTTCAATTCTTCTTAAACAATAATGCCTTGCCCCAAATCCTACTTCTTTCTAGCAAAATCTTATGTGGGTTAATGCATATAACAAATAAAACCTGAGGGGTGGAGACCCCAGGTTGCCCCTAAGGCCTGTGCTCGGAGCCCTCCAAACTCTTTCAGGTGCATCATGGAAACCACCAAGCTGGTCCAAGGCCCCCTTTGCAGCTGCAGGACTGGGTACCAGTCATAATTTGCTGAGAAATCCAGTTCTCTTCTTAAGCATCTCTCTTAAGTCAGTGAAATTAGTTTTTCTCAGAGAAGAGGAAAGAAACAGGGATTGAAATTTCTCTGATCCCAAGAAAAATGCTTAACCTGTCTTTTTTTTTTTCCTTTTTTTCTCACTTGGCTTGACTCTCTCTTCTCACCCTGTCTTGCTTCCTTTAGTAATTAGCTCTGCAAGGAAATAACTCACGTAGTGAAAAGATCTAGAAACTCAGATGTGAAAAAAAAAATTCTAGCCAACATGGATATGTGTGATTCACAGTTGCTTTAAACCCACAGAAACTTGTTTGCACAAATTATTAACAACTTTTAATAAACAGACTTTCCACGGCTAAAAATATTCCAGTTAGGCTTTAGTTGAAAAGACAGATATGATAGGAATCTATCCCCATGGCAACAATACTTTTCAGAGTACTTTTTAAGCCAATGATCTGTGACAGCTTTTTTTTTTTTTTTTTTTTGCCGTACGCAGGCCTCTCAGTGTTGTGGCCTCTCCCGTTGCGGAGCACAGGCTCCGCACGCGCAGGCCCAGCGGCCGTGGCTCACGGGCCCAGCCGCTCTACAGCATGTGGGATCTTCCCGGACCGGGGTACGAACCCGCGTCCCTTGCATCGGCAGGCAGACTCTCAGCCATTGCGCCACCAGGGAAGCCCTGTGACAGCTTTTGAAGATGTTTGGGGGGGGGTGTGTGTTTCACGACTAGCTAGGTTGTGTTTCACAAGAAAAAGAAAGGACACAGAGCTAAGTCTGTGGATTTTGAATTATCAGCTGGGTGAGCCTCACCTTAATTATATTCAGGGGTGAACCTAATGGTGCTTGTGATGATAAAACTGAAACTCTTTATAAAGGTAAATGCCATTTCTCCATAGGTAAGCTTCCAAACCAAGTCTCTGCCTGAATAGGAGACCACATGCAAGGGCTTGGTAAGGATAATAAAGATTTATAGTTATTTAGAATTCATCCTGAGTCAAAAACAAGGTTCCTTGGGCCATCTCGCAAGTCAAAAGAGACTAAGAATTAAATTAATCTCAGCTAAAAAAGATGCTGCTGTATAAATGGCAGGTTATATTAGAAGCTGTCTTGCAGTGCTGGCTTGCTCAGTTTCACTGTGATGGAGACATTGATAAGCCATAATGTAAATGCCCTTCTCAGCCCTAATGATTCCAGAGAGGAGTCTTGCAGAGTTAGGGGAACTCAGCTTGTGCCTCCAGGCTCTTCACCAGTGACTCTTGGATCAGGTCTGGGACTCACTCAAGGCAAAGGAGGTGGCTTTGATGGTAAGTAAGCACCGAAGTGAAGAAACCAGAGCCCAGATTTCCATTTTAGAACATAAGTACAAATTGAATGCAATTTAAGTCACCCCCTTTATTCTTACTGTTTTCTGATTTTGAGGGGGAAGATTGCTCATCGTCGAAAATTTCAAGATGCACAAAAAAGTATAAGACAGGGAAAAATCATCCATTATCACCAGCCAGAGGTGATGTCAAACTGATTTTGACATTTTTCTGATGCAGTAGAATCGGACTTTAAGAAGGATAAAGGTATCTTTAGAGGTCAGGTTGCCAGCCCCTTGGTTTACAGATGAGGACAGTGTTTAGGCAGGTGAGTCTGTGCTGAGCCCACACAGCCAAGTGAACCCAAGATCACAGACTGCTCATGCAGGATGTTCTGCCCAGCATTACTGTGTTCAGTTATTTCATTTTGTTTTCTAATTATTTCAGGGAAACCATTAAGTCTTCCAATCGCCAAGATTTCTCAGAGAACAACAACTTGCAGAAAGCAAACACACATTCTGTGTTACAGACAAAGCCGGGACTGTTCCATTGTTAATGACCTAAATGCATCTTATAACTTGGACTGTCTTTATAAAAATGCTAAGTAATAGTAGGCTTGGTAATTCCTTGGTGGTCTAGTGGTTAGGACTCTGTGCTCTCACTGCCGAGGGCCCAGGTTCAATCCCTGGTCATGGAACTAAGATTCCACAAGCCGCGCGGAGTGGCAAAAAACAAAAAACAAACAAACAAAAAACCAAAAAAAAACCCAGTAGGCCTCGGCAAAAAAGTTATTCTCATCAAAAGTACTTTTATTTTTTCTCTAGTCATGTGCTTGATCTCACTATTTACATATTTGAGAGGGAGGAAGAGTAAATTAGACTTTAATCCCAGTTACTTATCCTGGAAGATGCCACTGGAGTGTCTCTGAGTAATTAGGGAGCAACTCAGGATCCACAAACCCAGAAGCATTTTCAGATGACCACATTCTTAGGAACTCTTATTTTTCGAGACTCCATTCTTTTTTTTTTTTTTTTTTTTGCGGCCCGCGGGCCTCTCACTGCTGTGGCCTCTCCCGTTGTGGAGCACAGGCTCCAGACGCGCAGGCCCAGCGGCCATGGCTCACGGGCCCCGCCGCTCCGCGGCATGTGGGATCTTCCCGGACCGGGGCACGAACCTGTGTCCCCTGCATCGGCAGGCGGACTCTCAACCACTGCGCCACCAGGGAAGCCCCAGGAGACTCCATTCTTCACCATACCAAATATATTAAAAAATATACCCACTTTGCAAATGCCATATTGTTCTGGGCTGTAAAATTCTCAAAAGGATTTCTATAAAGTTGTGTACTGTTAAGAATTTATGGTCTTATGATATAAACTTTATTTTTATTTATAAGAGAATGAGGTGTGTACAACAAGTTGGCATATATATGAGTTTCCTAGAGCTGCCTTAGCAAACTGGATGGCTTAATATAATAGAAATATATTATCTCACAGTTGCTAAGGCCAGAAGTCCAAAATGTGTTTCACTGGGTTAAAATCAAGGTGTTGGCAGGGTCAGGCTCACTTTGGAAACTCTAGGGAAGAATCCTTTCCTGGACTTGTCCAGCTTCTGTAGGCTGCCAGCATTCCTTGGCTGTGGCTGTATTACTCTAATGGTTGTCCCCATTTTCACTTTGGTTTCTTCTCTAGGAGTATACTCTGCTATCGATAGGTGTACACTCTTCTATCTCTAGGTGTATACTCTGCTATCGATAGGTGTATACTCTTCTTTCTCTAGGAGTATACACTTCTATCTCTAGGTGTATACTCTTCTATCTCTATGCATATACTCTTCTATCTCTAGGTGTATAGTGTTCTATCTCTAGGTGTATTCTCTTCTGTCTCTAGGAGTATACTCTTCTGTCTCTAGGTGTATATTGTTCTATCTCTAGGTGTATTCTCTTCTATCTCTAGGTGTATATTCTTCTGTCTCTAGGAGTATACTATTCTTTTTTGTTTTTTGTTTGTTTGTATGTTTGTTTGTTTTTTTGGCAGTACCCGGGCTTCTCAATGTTCTGTCCTCTGCCGATGCAGAGCACAGGCTCCGGACGTGCAGGTTCAGCAGCCATGGCTCACAGGCCCAACCACTCCGTGGCATGTGGGATCTTCCCGGACCGGGGCACGAACCCGTGTCCCCTGCGTCGGCAGGGGGGGTCTTACACCCAG
>NW_006790064.1:600186-607505 GCF_000442215.2 Lipotes vexillifer
GCGGCATGTGTATGTTCCCGGACTGGAGCACGAACCCATGTCCCCTGCATCAGCAGGAGGACTCTCAAACACTGTGCCACCAGGGAAGCCCCAGGAGTATACTCTTCTATCTCTAGGTGAATACTCTTCTATCTCTGTAAGGACACTAGTGATGATATTTAAGTCCCACCCAGATAACCCAGGATTATCTCCTCATCTCAAAATCCTTAACTTAATCATATCAGCAAAGATCCTTTTTCTAAATACGCTAATATTTATAGACTTCTAGAGACTAGGACCTGATATTTTGGAGGCCACCATTCAGCCCACTAATGTACAGTATTACATTTTGTAGCTATTCAACTAAATTTTTATCAGTTTTGATTTAGTAAGCTTTTTATTTCTGTGTGTTGGTACCAATATATTTTTCTCAGTCTCAAACTTTTTGTGGGCCCTTCAGAAACTTCTAGCTCTGGGCACTTTTCTCATCCTGGATAAAAGCTCAGGAGACAGACTTTTCCTTATCTTACAGCCAGGTTGGTTGACAGGACTCCTCTCATTGCCACTGTAATTTGAACAGGCATTTTTCTAGAAGGCATTTTGCTGGGAAGCATTGACAAAAGAGGAGATGCCTTTCTACAGGGCCCTTGGATGTCATGTTTCTGCAGCAGCAAATAAGAGAAGTACAGGGAGTGAAACACTTGCTGTCATGTAAAGTCCAGGCAGAGAAGCAATATACTTTAAAGCCCAAACTTCGAGCAATTGGTTGCATTTGCCAGCTCTCAGGGACTTACTGTGCTGCCAGATCCCCTGCTAGGCCCTTGTCAAGAATTAGTTCTAGCATATCTTCAAATAATCTTTATAGATGAGGAGATCAGGTGCAGAGAGGTTAAGTTATTTGCCCACGTCACCTGGCAAGTGGTTAGTAGAGCCAGAATTTGAAACCAGGTCTGTCTAGCTGCAAGGTTCTATTTCTTTTCTGTGTACCGTGCTGTAGCATTTCAGAAACAAAGAAAAGAGTACATAAAACATATGGCAAAGAAGTAAAAAGTGTAGCCTTAAGGACAACAGGATTAGAACCAGGACAGAGACTTGACCTCTGTTACTCCAAATTAGTCTTTATTTCTGTTCTGGGGTGTACTTGAACTACTCCTGCGTGTTGTGAGAGGGAGATAGAAAAAGTGTGTGTGTATGTGTGTGTGTGCGCGTGTGTGTGCACATGCGCGTGCACGCACATATGTGTTTATTTGCTGTAATTAATCACATAGTAGGGGTGCTAGCCTTTTCAAGTAAACTTCTTTTGTGTGATTTTTAGTCTTTGAGTGTCTGGAATTAAAAATAGCTCCCTCACATGGTGTTGCTGCCCATCATTGATGGATTCAGTTAATATTAAGGGTCATTACATACAGACGGCCAATAGACACATGAAAGATGCTCAACATAACAAATTATTAGAGAAATTCAAATCAAAACTACAATGAGGTATCACCTCATACCAGTCAGAATGGCCGTCATTAAATAGTCTGCAAATAACAATGCTGGAGAGGGTATGGAGAAAAAGGAATCCTCCTACACTGTTGGTGGGAATGTAAATTGGAGCCACTATGGAGAACAGTAAGGAGGTTCCTTTAAAAACTAAAAATAGAGCTACCAGAGGATCCAGCAATCCCACTCCTGTGCATATATCTGGAGAAAAACATTATCCAAAAAGATCCATGCACCCCAATACTCATTGCAGCACTATTTACAATAGCCAAGACATGGAAGCAACCTAAATGTCCACCAACAGATGAATGGATAAAGAAGATGTGATATGTATACATGATGGAATATGACTCAGTCACAAAAAAGATCAAATAATGGCATTTGCAGCAACATGAATGAACCTAGAGATTATCATATTAAGTGTAGTAAGTCAGACAAAGACAAATACCATATGATATCAATTATATGTGGAGTCTAAAATATGATAAAAATGAACTTATTTACAAAAGAAACAGACTCACAGACATAGAAAACAAACTTATGGTTACCAAAGGGGAAAGTGGGGGGAAGGATAAATTAGGAGTTTGGGATTAGCAGATACAAACTACTACATATAAATAGATAAACAGCAAGGTCCTCCTGTTTAGCTCAGGGCACTATAGTCAATATCTTGTAATAAGCCATAATAGAGAAGAATATGAAAATATATATATATATAACTGAGTCACTTTGCTGTATACTGGAAACTAACATGACATTTTACTTCAAGTTTTAAAAATTTTAAAAATATTAGGGTCATTAGCACTGTGCCCAGAGTGGATGGACCAGGAAACTCACAAGCCTCACAGAAGTATTTCCTAAATGTTAATAATTTGTTTGTTTAATAATTCTACTTCTATCTGTGCTGTTGTCTATAGTATCATTTATTCAATACTTCTTTAATACTTGCATTTGAAATTTATATTTATTTTAAAAGGCACCTCTATCACATCATTGAAAAATCAGTATCACCTACTAGAAGTGGAGGGTAAACAACAAATATTAATGCAATGAAAAGGAAATATTTCTAAATTCTGGCCAGGCAGTGTTAGCTGCCCAAGGAACCAGTATGGTGCTTGCTTCATTATTGTTAGAAAGGGAGATTAGCACTTGTGACAGGGGCGGTAAACGTACATTGGCATAACCCCAGACTTCCTTGTTGACAAAATCTGCAGATTGAATGAGACCTGAAAAGGGAGTAACTTTCTTACCAGATGATTCAATGTGATTATCTGAATGACCCAAACCTTCCTTACTACCTGCTGTGACTCCCTTTCCTTTCAGACCTGGTCTAAGGTCTGAAACTGAGACTTCATGTTTTTGCTGCTTTGACATCTGAAACTGGGAGGGCATTGAATGGTCTAACCACAAGCCCCGCCCCCTCCTCTGGAGGAAGTCCACTGGCCAAACAGACCTCCTAATTACAGTGGCCAGGCACAGGGCCTGCTTATGCCTCACTGGCAGGCTTCAGTGCCTGTAGGATTATTAAAACAAGCCAATCACATTTTCTGTAGGAACCAGGGGTCACCTTACCCTCTTGCTACTGCAGAGCCTGCCTTGCACAGGCCCCGCTTGTTCATTCTGTCCCTGAGTGAAACACTCCAGAGTGGCGAGCTTCGTCCTCCTCCACCAGGCTGACAATATATGACTAATAAACTGCTGTGATCTCTTCTCTCCAGTCTTAGATGGTGTGTGTCCAACCATCCCCATAATCCTAGGGAGATAATCCTTCCCTCACCGGTGGAATGAAGAGGAGGTGATCACAACACTCCTCACTTTGGGAAATACTGCCATCCTATAGAATAGTACCCAGATAGATTCTCTTCCTATTTATAGGAGCCCACTCATTCCTGAAAGAACGCCCAGACCATCACAGAACAGACAGAAATGTTGCAGATGTCTTTCAGGTAGTAAGCCCTTGAGATGAGAGGAGCTATCTTTTATTCCCTTCAGAGTCTTCATTTAACCTCATGAAGAGGACAGTGGGCTTATCTGACACAAAATCAATAGGTTCTTGGCTACAAGGTCTGACATGGGGACTTTTTTACACCACATTCTCTTTCCTGATGGTTCTGCCAAAGCATCTTTAACTCCTATGATTGCACCAGTTAACATTCAAAACTCTTATTTTCCAAAGGTGACAGATAAAATGCTAAAAGTTGTGCAATGTGGTGGTTAAGAGCTCAAGGTCTAGAAGCTCAGGAATCAGACTATCTGGGTTCAAAACTGACCATTTATTTGCTGTGTGTTTAGGTAAGTTGCTGAAACTTTCTGAGCCTCAGTTTCCTTACTAACAGTACCTTCCTCATGGGAGTGCAGTGAAGCTTAAGTGAGTTACATATAAAGAACTTAGAAGAGTACCTGGTACATAGTAAATGTTTAATAAATGTTAGCTATTATTATTAGAGAAGAAGCAACTCACTACCCCTTTAACACTTGGGCTCAAATTGACTTTTTAAAGTCTTCCAGGTAGTAAGAACCTGAGGAACAAGGTTACTGGACACACATAATTTGTTGGGAATGTGGACATAGGGTACCTCTGCAAGGAAGGCTTGTAGCGGCATGAAGGTTCTGGGTAGCTGGTACGGGAAGAAAGAATATGAAACAGTCAGGAAAGAGGAGTGAAAATAAGCTTCACTGTTCCTATTTTTTGGAAAAATGGCTTATCATTCCACATTTTTGGGTGCTCAGGAAATGTCATGGGTTGCCAGTGTGAGAGGTTGGTAGGACATGGAGGATATGGTAGCACATGGTAGGACATGGAGGACATGGTAGGACCTGAGGACCAGCGCCTCCTTTCCTGAGGCACTAGTGCCTCGCCTGCTTTGTAGTTCCTTCTGTACATATATTTTTCTACTAGTTTTTAAGCTTCTTGAGGGCAAGATGGTTCACTGGAGGAATAGCTTTCACTCACACTTTACTTGCCAACACTTGGCTACGTGACCCCACCTAGATTGGAGAAGTCGTCCACAGGCGGGCAGGCTTTTGCTCAGCCAATACTCAGGAATAAAAAGGAAGAAGCGGGATGAGATTGGGAGACAATTAGCAGTCTTTGCACATTCGGTTAATCCTGGAATATTTACATGACACCTCTGTGTGCTTGAGTGCTTCTTTTTTTATTGAAGTATGATTGATATATAGTAGTATTATATAAGCTACAGGTGTATAATATATAGATTCACAATTTTTAAAGGTTATACTCCATTTATAGTTATTATAAAATATTGGCTATATTCTCTGTGTTGTACAATATAACTTGTAGCTTATTTTATACCTAATAGGTTGTACCTCTTAATCTGCTACCCCTACATTTCCCCTCTTCCCTTCCATCTCCCCACTGGTAACCACTAGTTTGTTCTTTATATCTGTGAGTCTGCTTCTTCTTAAGAATGAAGATCAGGTGGGGAAGGAGAGAATAAGAATTTTGAGGATGCTCTGTGTGCCCAGCTTTCTGAACCAGGCCATCTGTGACAGACTCCTCATTTTCCTAGGAAGTCACAGGTTTTGGGGAGATTTTTGGTCACAGACCAAATAGCTTGAGAGCATTTTTTCTGTAGAAGAAAAATGTAAAGGGAAGAGGGAGCTAGGATTACATGTAAAGCATGGTATGTTTTCTTAAAATTAAACGGACATATTTTGGTTTCTGATGCAGTTCTGCCAAATATAGAAAGCATTTCAGAATTCTCTGAGAGCAGTCTTAGCTTGGAATGTTAATGTCGACTTGAGAAATCACTTACAGCACCAATAGACAGACACATAAATGCAAACAAGGCTTCCTAATTCAGGAGTTTTCCATTTGGGGGTCATGAAAACTTTTTTAATTAAGCAATTTGAAAGCATTAATCAAGTGATAAAACTTCTGATGTGAATGTTCAAAATAAATGGCAATGAAACCAAAAGTTACCAAAAGTCCATGATACTCAAGGTAGGCAGCTGGAGGTTTTAGAGTTGGAATAACTTCTTTTTTTCCTTCTTGCTTCTTACATGGGTTGTGGCAATTCAAAGGTAATGCAGCCTGCCTATATGTTGCCACAAGGACTTCATTTGCTCTTTTCTTAGCTCCTTCATCACACTTAGGGATGATTGCCCCAATATAGTCTTTAAATGGGAGTGTAATGTTTGAGTTAGGAGAACAGGAAACAACTGGTTTCACAAGTAATATTTTCAAAAAATATCATATGAAAAAAAATCCAGCAGTACACACACACACACACACACACACACACACACACACACACGCACCAGTGAAGTGGCTTTTAAAAATACCCCGAAGAAGCCTAGGGCTATGTTTTAGCTGAGTTTCTTCTATGTGAGTTAGAGGGTTGGATACATAAACTACAGTACATCTGTTCACCGGGACATGATTTCTCCACACATGTACCACAAGAACAGGCTTCGAGGGATGTGATGGTTTATTTTATGTATCAATCTCAGTGGGCCATCGAGTGCCCAGGTTAAACATGGTCTCTGGGTGTGTCTGTGCGGGTGTTTCCAGATGGGATTAGCACTGAATTGGTGGACTCAGTACATTGTCTTCCCCCATACCCGCCCATGTGAGTGGGCACCATCCAATTCCTTAAGAGACTGAATAGAACAAAAGGTGGAGGAAGGAGGAATTTGCCCCTTTTTTCCTGCCTCATGGTTGAGTTGGAACATCTCATCTCACCTTGGACTGGGATTTACATCATTAGCCTCCTTGATTCTCAGCTCCCCAGACTCAGACTGAATTACGTCACTGCTTTCCTGGGTCTTCAGCTTACAGGTGGCAGACTGTGAGACTTCCTTACTTCCATAATTAACTGAGCCAATTCCTCATAATAAACCACCTTTATACACAGGTTCTATTTCTCTGGACAACCTTGGCTAATACAAGCAGATTGTGGTGGTTCACAACCTCTGAAGCCTGTCACTGAGATCACAGGGCACCTATAGGAAGCTGGCCCCTTGTTAAGCATGGTTGTATTTCCAGGAAGCAATCTTACCCCTCTGAGCGCAGTCTTTGGTGGCTGACAATAGAGCTGTTTGTGCAGATCTTAGCAGGGGGTCTTCACATCACTGAAGTTTCAGCTCTTCTGGGAGAAGCCTCCTGTGACTGCCTTTACCTAAGGTCCCTATGTACCTTACCCCAGTTACTCTATGACATCACCGCTTGATTGTCCTCTCTGTCTCTGCTTCCACTAGGCTGGGAACTCTGTGACAGCAGGGACCATATATCTAGGTCACAGCTACGTGTCCTGTGCCTAGAACTGTACCTGGCACTTACCAGGTACACCATAACTGTCAGCCTTATGGATAGATGGTCCTGGATTATGCTTTATACCTTGACTCGGTGATTTATACCTCATTAAATCTTCAGAATAGGAAGTGTAGTTTTTGTAAATAGTAAACTTACTATTTAGGAGGTTCAGATAATGAAGCAGAGGCTAAAAGAGTTTAGTTAGTGTTCCCAAGGTCACATGGCTTGGATTTGTGCAACTGGAATTACAGTCCACATCCTCCCTAGTCTAGGACCTGTTCTTTCAATTCCTCCAAGTTGCCTACCAATCTGATGAGAACCCCGTGATGATTGTAAGGTATGTGAAAATGTCTTAGAAAACATAAAGGAAATATAAAAGATATTTTTAAAAAATAAAAATAAAAGTAGTGATCTTTACTGTTTTTTTGAGTATACAATATTTTCATTGGTGAAAATAGTTATTTAGATAGCAAAGTATTTTTAGTTTCCAAGTAGAAATACAGATACTGTCAAGGTGCTCATTAGAAAGAACTGTGTTGACAGAATGCCTGTCCACAGCAATGTAGCTTAGAGGAAAGAG
>NW_006790064.1:607562-681854 GCF_000442215.2 Lipotes vexillifer
GAGTGAAATTTAGTATGTTTGTTTCCCTTTATCATCATTTAAAAATATATATATTTTATATTTTGAAATTATCACAAACTTACAGAAAAGTTGCAAGGAAAATACCTTTAGAGAAAAAAGAGAACTTTTTTTTCTCTGAATCTTTTGAGAGGAAGTTTCCAAATCAATGTCCTGTCATCCCCAAATATGTTAATGTGTAGTTCCTACAAATAAGGACAGTTCCTATATCACCACAAGACAACAATTAAAATGAGGGAATTGAAATTGATATCCATACATTATTTCTATATAATTCTCAGATCTCATTCGAGTTTCTAATGTCCGCCATAGCAAAATGATTTGGTAATTGATATTTGTATTCTGTTGGGACTTGTCTCCCTGCCCCCCAAAATACCAGAAAAGCAATAATTATCCAAATAAATGACAAGTAATTGCTATTTTTTTGTGGCAAGATATTTTTAAACTAATTTATACGGTTAAATACTTGTAGAAGGAATAATATTCTGGAGATTTTAATTTTCTTTAATTCATGCTACACTACATGTTTACTCTTTTGACAGAACTGAAAGCATCCACACTCACTAGGAGCTTGTCCGATTGGAACTCCTATGAGGACCTTCTTTAGTTTATCCTTAAACTGAAGAGTTTCTGACTTCTCCTCAGAAACCTTCTGCTGGTGCCATAGAATAGTCTGACCTGGGTCCCACCCCTTACTTCCTCATTTTCCCATCTCCCCAGCTGGTCATGAATGTGCTCAGTCAGCAGGCTTTTAAGCAAACAGAGTATTTTACTGAGCTGTGAGGCAATAGAATAGTCATGCTATACAGGTGAGTAAATCACAGGAATGCAGATCTGTTACTTATTACAATGCACAAAAGCTTCACACTCTTCTATCCATTCCACACAAGTCAATAGAATGCTACTGGGAAAAAATATTAATTGTGTTTTACTGATTACAGATATAATGTACAGTAGTTGTAATTTATTTAGAGAGTTTGGAAAAGGAAAACAAGTAGATCAATAGTTAAAATTATTCACTAGACATAACCATAGTGAACAGAAATACATTCAATCTATAAACTGTTTTTTTTTTCATTTAGCAATATCATTAACCATTTTCTATATTATTGAAATTTTATACAACAGAAGTTCCCAAACTTTATTCTAGTAAAACTAGTGCACTGAGATAAACAATGAAATGGTACCCCATGGTTAAGTTTGGTAAAAACTGTATGTTATATCCACTTAAATAAAGCAAGCTGCTTAATCAGGTTTAACTTGGTGTTTCCCAAACACCAAGTTGATCACAGGGGTTTCTTTTTGATTAAAAATCTATTAGCACTTTGATAAATACCCTTCTTTCTATGGTATGTGCTTTATGGCTATAGAGCATTTCATCATATTACATCAGTTAGGAATTAATTCAAATCCAAATGGTAGAAAATTCAATCACAGTAGTTTCACCAAAGGTTTTCTTTGGATTTTATTTATTTATTTTTTATATGGCAGGTTCTTATTAGTTATCTATTTTATACATATTAGTGTATTTATGTCAATCCCAATCTCCCAATCCATCCCACCACTACCTCCCCACCCCACACTTTCCCCCCTTGGTGTCCATAGTTTGTTCTCTACATCTGTGTCTCTGTTCCTGCGTTGCAAACTGGTTCATCTGTACCATTTTTCTAGATTCCACATATATGCGTTAATATATATGTTTTTCTCTTTCTGACTTACTTCACTTTGTATGACAGTCTCTAGGTCCATCCACGTCTCTACAAATGACCCAATTTCGTTCTTTTTTATGACTGAGTAATACTCCATTGTATATACGTGCCACATCTTTTGTTTTTCTCGTATAAGAAGTGTGGATCTGGAGCAGCTGCTCAATGATGTCATAAGGGTTCCTTCTATCTTTCTATTGAACCTTTTTTTTTTTTTTTGCAGTACACGGGCCTCTCACTGCTGTGGCCTCTCCCGTTGTGGAGCACAGGCTCTGGACGCGCAGGCTCAGTGGCCATGGCTCACGGGCCCAGCCGCTCCACGGCATGTGGGATCTTCCTGGACCGGGGCACGACCCCGTGTCCCCTGCATCAGCAGGCGGACTCTCAACCACTGCGCCACCAGGGAAGCCCTACTGAACCCTTTTTAAATTCCATCTTTACTGTTGTAAAATGGCTGCTGTGCCTCCAAGTATTCCACACGTGGTCTAGACAAGAAGAAAAAGGAAGGGGTCAGCCAAAAAAGAGGAAGGGCTAAAGAGAATGGCAGCCAAGTCCACTCCTTAAAAACCAATCACATTTTCTACCAGTCTCATGAGTAGCCTCCACTTATGCCTCACTGACCAGCGCTGGGTCGCTAGGTCACCCCAAGCTGCAAGCGCTTCTGGGAAGGTGGATATTTCGCTTTTCCACCTTAGTGATAGAGGGACTCGAGGAGAAGTGCATGGTGAATAGCCTGTAGGCCAAAATATTTGCCTCTACCCATTCCTTGGTTACTCAACATCTTCAGAGGCCTCTCTTCCTCATCATCCAATACACTCTTCCTTTCCCAGTGGAGACCACACCACTGTCTCATATAGTAACCAAATCCAGCTCCAAGTTCAGGAACCCCATGTGACGTACTGGCCTCTCCATCAAGTCTAAATGTACCTCATGCTCTAGAGACCCATAAACCAAAAGATACATTATCTGTCTTCAACATACACAGTATTCAAGGATGGAGACAGCAAACAAAGAGCCGTCTCTGACCTACGGGTAATACCTAATCCTACTGGTGAACAATTGCACCCACTGTCTGAGCTGGAAGGGACTCCACTTCTCCTTCTTTTTCTTCTTTTCTTCTACGTTTAAAGTTGTTAGGAAGGCTCTCTGCAGGTTTTTCTTTATTTATTTTTATTATTATTTGTTTGGCCGCGCCTCGTGTGGGATCTTAGTTCCCCAAGCAGGGATTGAGCCGGAGCCCCCTGTGGTGGAAGCGTGGAGTCTTAACCACTGGACCGCCAGGGAAGTCCTGGGACTCCACTTCTTAGTTAGCCAAACTGGCAGCCCCCTGTTCCGCCCCAGTGAGGATTCTCATTATTCACTGTCCTCCATGAACATAGGAAAGATACCTTTCTTTGAGACTCTACACCATTTTTAGCCCCTCCCAGTGGCACAAATTTAGGGACCCTGATCTAACTTTACGTGGAAAACACTGACAAACAAAACTTGTCCACCAGGCCTGGGGTCCTCTGTCACCAAAGTTCCTTAAACATTTAAGAAGCCTCTTGTCTATTTTCTCTGGGTTAATTCCATGTATGAAAGATCACAACCAAAGAGCTTGCTCCTAGTGGCAAACACCTGTGGTCTTCCCAGCATCCACCCCTTTAGATAATATAGCTTTCACCTTAAGACAGCGGGGGAAAGGGTCTCCACTGGTGTGACTGACATTTTCCATGTGCCCCTGCATGCCCACGGTCTGCTTAACTCATCAGTGAGTAAATATTTCCCTTGCTCAAGCTTGCATCCCTCCCCTTTACCCCATATCTACCCCACACCCTGGACACACCTTGGTTAAAACACCCCTTTGCTGTTTCTAAACATTGTATTCTCTGCTTTCATGTACATGCTCATGTCCAGTTTTAGTAACAACAGCAAATGCAACCAGTTTATTAAGTGTGCTGAAGTCAGTGGGCTCACAGACAGAAAGTGGTTTTAGTTTTGCTCTGACTACTTTCTTCAAACATTCTGTTTCTGATCTCCCTTCCATACTTTAGATGACATATTTTTTTCATTTTAACATCTTTATTGGAGCATAATTGCTTTACAATGGTATGTTAGTTTCAGCTTCACAACAAAATGAATCAGTTATATATATATACATATGTTCCTATGTCTCTTCCCGCTTGCGTCTCCCTCCCTCCCACCCTCCCTATCCCACCCCTCCAGGCGGTCGCAAAGTACTGAGCTGATCTCCCTGTGCTATGCGGCTGCTTCCCACTAGCTAGCTACCTTACAGTTGGTAGTGTATATATGTCCATGTCTCTCTCTCGCTTTGTCACAGCTTACCCTTCCCCCTCCCCATATCCTCAAGTCCATTCTCTAGTAAGTCTGTGTCTTTATTCCTGTTTCACCCCTAGGTTCTTCATGACATTTTTTTTTTTAGATTCCATATATATGTGTTAGCGTACGGTATTTGTCCCTCTCTTTCTGACTTACTTCACTCTGTATGACAGACTCTAGGTCTATCCACCTCATTACAAATAGCTCAATTTCGTTTCTTTTTATGGCTGAGTAATATTCCATTGTATATATGTGCCACATCTTCTTTATCCATTCAGATGACATTTTTGACAGCTCCCACATATTTTCAGTTGACTTCAGCTCTTAAAAAATAGCCTTTTTCGGTGACTCTGTCTTCGAGGCCTTAAAAATGCAGAACGATCAAAATTTCAATCTCACATCTAATGAAAAGCCTTCCCCCTCCCTCCCCAGTAATTGAGTACTGACCTTTGGTTTGGGGATATCTGTGGGCAAGGGGGACATGGTCTCTTTTTTCACTGTTTATTTCCTGTACACTTTCCTGTTTCTGTCTTCTTTGGGTTAAGGTAGAGGAAGAAAGAATTTTAAAAAGAGATGCAGAGTCATACCTGCCTGGAGCTGTAGTGAGAGCATTGCTGGTGTTTTCTGTCACTCCCTGATGTAGGCAGTGCACACCCAGATGACTACTGTGACCCCTCAGGTTTACCCCGACCCCATTCTAGTACTGGTGCTTCTGAGTGGGGCACACACACAGCAGCTCATGCTTGACTATCTTCTGGCCCATAATTTGACCCATGGGATATTCATGCATCCTGCATCACTGAAGGTGGGACTGCACTCTGTCCAACGGCTGACCCCTCTCTTTTTGCCCTCCTTTCCTCTAATACATCAGCATTTCTTCTGCTATTTAACATTCTCCATGTGGAAACCAGGCATCAGTCTCTATGTTCGTGTAATCCCTAAATGCAAGGGAATCCATGTCATTTCCCCCCATTAACTCTCTCAGCATGCTTTTCTCCTTTCTCAGGGAAGCACTTGGACTTGCATTTCTGCGTTTTGGTGAACCGAGAGTGAGGTGCCCATCTCCTCTTCCAGCAGTTCTGGAAGCCTTCCCTTACATGGCTTAGGCAAAGGGAAGAGGAGCCCCCCTTCTTTTTTTTTTAATTTTTTTTATTTTTGTTTTTTTTTTTTGCGGTACGCGGGCCTCTCACTGTTGTGGCCTCTCCCGTTAAGGAGCACAGGCTCCGGACGCGCAGGCTCAGCGGCCATGACTCACGGGCCCAGCCGCTCCGCGGCATGTGGGATCTTCCTAGGCCGGGGCACGAACCCGTGTCCCCTGCATCGGCAGGCGGACTCTCAACCACTGTGCCACCAGGGAAGTCCCAAGGAGCCCCCCTTCTACCCCTCCTTTAGGGCTATGAATTCCATTCCTGGCAGCCCTCCTTTTGAAGGCCAAATTTGCTCTAATAGCGTCAAGATGGAGTGACAGTCTCAGTACTGGGTTTGTTCTCATTGAATAAACTGCATGAAAGTTGTAAAAAGCAGATTTCTTCAGAGAGTACAGCAACTCATCACTCATGTTCTTAGCTGTGAGAATTTAGCCAAAAAAAATTCCAAGACACCTGGGAAAGTACCACTGAACACTCAACTAACATTTATTGAGTGTTTATGGTAAGCCAGGCATTGCACTAAGATATGACAGATTTTTAAAGTGTATTTCTTACAACATTATGACGTAGATACTGTTACTATTCCATAGTACAGAAGAGAAGATTAAGGCTTAGATGAAGTTCTCACCCAAAGTCACTTGGCTAACAAATGTCTGAGTTGAAATTCGAAGTTTGGGAGTCTGACCACAGAGCCGAGACTCTTAGCCACTATTGCAATCTTGTCTCCTCATCTACTTAAGCCCTCAGCATCCATTGGAATTTCTCTGTTAGATCAAGTGATGGTTGTCTTATTGTAATCTCTTAAAAACAACCTGATTTTCGCTTTAAGAAAATCATCCTTCTAGTTTGGAGGTTGGCAAACTATGCAGCTTACTTTGGTAAAGAAAGTGCAGTTGGAACACAGCCACATCCATCTGCTTATGGCTACTTTCACACTGTAGCTGCAGGGCTAAGTAAAAAGTATTGCCTACCTGGCTCTTCACAGGAAAAGTTTGCTGACCTCCACTCTAAATGACTCAGGAAGTTGACTCCAACTCTGCAAGTTACACCATCTGTTGCATTATTTCAGGTGACGTCCTCTTGGCTATCCTGGGTCTTTGCTGCTCCCCATGGCCACGATGTATATAAATTGTGGAAACCATGAAACTCTTCATTTGACTTGAGCATTGATTCTCAGACTCTTAATAGAGCTTGAAGCTGATTATTATTGAACCATATGAAATTGCCAATATCTGACAATTCTGACCTACTAAATGGCAATTCCATATTTTTTTTAACTATAATATTATGTAGGTTGCAAGTGAAACAGACTTGGGGTTTGAATTTTGCATCCTTAACTTACCAAATATATGACTTTGAAAGATTAATTTAACTCTCCCAAATCTCTGTCTCCTTGCTATAGAGTGGAGGATAGTAACACCTCCCTTTCAGAACTGTTATGAGAATTACAGATGACCTTTGAACAACATGGAGGTTAGGGGCATTGACCCCCATACAGTTGAAACTCCATGTATAACTTTACAGTCAGCCTTTTGAATTTGCGGTTACCTATGCGTGTATTCAACAAACCGGGGTCATGCAGTACTGCTGTATTTATTATTGAATTAAAAAATCTGTGTATGTGGACCCAAATCAATGTTGTTCAAGTGTCAACTGTACTTGTATTATCCGAAGCACTTAGTTTCTGCTGGAAATAAGTTCTTAATAACTGACAGCGATTTTTGTTATTGCTCTTATTATCATCAGCAATAAGATACAGATCAGGGGACTTCCCTGGCGGTCCAGTGGTTAAGACTCCACGCTTCCAATGCATGGGGCATGGGTTCGATCCCTGGTTGGGGAACTAAGATCCCACATGCTGCGTGGAGTGGCCACAAAAATAAACACAAAAACTAAAACCAGGTAGGGAATGCTCTTCATGAGATTTGATGAGGTGTGGCCTTGCTGGGGGCAATTTACCTGCCTTTGTGCACAGATTTCCCTTGGAGTCTCCTTACTGCGTAGCCTCACAGATAGCTCCCTCTACTACCCATCACTGAAGCTCAGCTTCTGCCCTGAAATACAGGCTATTGGAAAACAGTTTTAGAATTGACTGATTAGGTCATGATGTCTCCCCCCAACCTGATGTCCTATTTCATATTTCACAAAAGAAGATTGGGCCTCTTTTCCTTAAATGTTCCTTTCAATTCAACCAAAGACTGGAGCACACATCAACTGTCACTCAGTTTACTCACATCCATGAGCAGGAACTGTCAAATGTCACCTAGCCATACATTCCAGCTCCTTCAACCTAGGGGAGTTGCATTCTAGGTAAAATCTAAAATTATATGTCTTGGTGGTGGGCACATGTGGAGGGGAAGGGTGATTTCTAGGTAGACAGAGGAGGAGGGAATCTAGCACTTAGAGTTCATGTGCTAGCTAAGTACAATGGTGTGTAGCATGTTCACTTAAAAGCTGTAGGTTTTGAAATATTTGGAGAAAAAATTATGTCATTTAGCAAAATACATTCTAACATTTTCAGGTTATGGAAATCGATCTCTCTTGGACCTTCATAAGAAAAACAGCATGAGTTGAAGTGTTGGGGGCTGGCAGCTACGATGAAGAAAAACAGTGTCAGAGCAATGTGGAAATAGGCAGGGGATAATGACGCTTCGGTTCATTTGTGTGAGCACTTTCTAAGGCCTTGTATCTAATTTTGTATTCATAATTTTGTAATGCTTGTCCTAAAAAGGGTTCTTGAAGTAGTGAAGGCTTCAGGCTCCCTGCAACTTAGCTCTTTTCCAGGAAATGGTGAGGCACAGAGGAGGAAGAAATGGAGGAATTGTTCCTAGTGGCAGGAAAGCAGAAGTTTTTGAGAACAAATGAGGCTAATGTGGATTTTAGGCTGATTGCTGAAATCAGCTACATGGAGATGTAGATTTCTTCTATACTCACACTTTCAGTGGCACTTTGAGAACTTCAAGAAGCAGGGAAATGTCTGCTTGTGAGTAAACTGGTGAGAGAAAGGGCCGTGTGAACAGGACATGAGAGGCAGAGGGAGGCCAAGAATTCAGTGGCAGATGGGCACAAAATGTGGCTGGGAAAAAGTTAAGTTCCTTTCTCCTTTGAATCTTTGGAGACCCTAGATTTTCCACCGTATATGAAATAGGTATTCTGCTTCCTTTATTTATGTCTTAAAAAAGACGATGACTCTAGCAGTGTGGAGTATTTTGCAGCTATCTGCATTCCTGACACTCAGGATACATCTTTAAGAACAATATAGGAGCAATGATTAAGATCCACATTTGCACGAACCAGAGGTGTAGTCCTGGGAGAAAGGGTATGGTTGGATCAACTGAGCCATGATAAATTGAGGACATTATTGGTGTTAGTCTCTTTGATAGGGGAGGTAACAAGGCCTAGTAGATGGGAATTAACAGAATATAAGCTGGGAATGAAAGATGAGGAAAATTCAGGAAGGAATTAAAGAGCCCCCTGAAGTTTTCTGCAAAAGAAACCAATGTTTAAAAGAAAGCTTTACTTGACAACACTCTCAAAGTCCATTCCCTGCAGAATTAATTATGCCTTCTGCTCTTCGATTACATTGGATACAAATGCTTATTATCGCAAATTGTTTATATGTAAGTCAGTCCTCTGTTCTAGAGCAGGAAAGAAGACTGTAGTTACTAAAAGAGTGCATTGCGTGTGGTAAGCATTTAATACTGAAAAACATTGAAAGGATGGATGACTAGATATCCGTCCACTGTGGGTCTTTGGAGCTCCTAAATCCTTCGTGTGCAGTGAAGCTTTTTCTCCTGTTTCTCATTACATGTAAGTCAGTACCTAAAAAAGCCATTGTTCCACCTAGTAAAGTGAGAGCTCTGGATGTAAACTGTCTCTCAAATTGCCCAGAAATTTTCTTCTATTTTTGATGAAGAGATGCTATAGAGATTCCTTTTAAAATACTCATATTTCAATAACATTTGCAGATTTCCACTTAAAAAGGCATTTTTTAAATTGTTGATGAAATCTTTGTAGAAAATCTTTGTCTGGGCTGACTTCCAAGCCTCCTTCCTGTCCTCTTGGCTCCCTGGAGCTCTGACCTCCCTGGCCAGACTTTCCCCTGAGGGGACTGCAGGTTTGCTGGCATTCCTCTGAGGACAGAGATGGATGAGGTGTGTGGGTTTGTTGATGTTCACTTGGTATTTTTAGATCATGGTTAGCAAAAGTAGAGACAGAGGCAGAGTGGTTTTGTTGAATATGAAATCTCGCGTCTCTCCTGTGAAAGTCCCTTTCTTTAGGAGAATCCGTTTTAAGAGGCTGCCCCTGCTGCCAGGATTGCTGCCTGAATCCTGGGCCTCCCTGTTGCCAGGAACCTCCATACTCCCTAAAAGGTTTGGTGTGTAGTCTGTTATAAGAATAGGCCTGAAACACTGTAATGATAAATAATTTAGTTAAACATGTTTTTAAATGGTGTGGATTTTTGTCCATCTTAGGACGTGTCTGCTAGAGAACTTCTTAGTTCTGGTTGTTCCTTGGTAGGCTCAGAGTCTACTGCAGAAAGAACACTCATTTCCAACTTCCGAGTTCATCTCCATCCTTATCCAAATAACACATGGCAGAAAAATTGGTTTAAAGTTTCCTTACTTAAAAAAAACCAAAAAACAAAAACTGGACAGCTACATGCAAAAGAATCAAACTGGACTACTTTCTCACACCATTTACAAAGATAAAGTCAAAATGGATTAAAGACTTAAATGTAACATCTGAAACTATAACATTCCTAGAAGAAAACATAGGAAGTATGTCCTTTGACATCATTCTTAACTATATGTTCTTGGATATGGTCTCCTCAGGCAAGGGAAACAAAAGCACAAATAAACAAAAGGAACTATATCAAACTAAAAATCTTTTGCACAGCAAAGGAGACTAACATCAAAACAAAAGGTCACCTACTTGAATGGGAGAAGATATTTGCAAATGACATATCTGATGAGAGGTTCATATCCAAAACATACAAAGAGCTCATACACCTTAACATCAAAAAACCAAACAACCCGATTAAAAAATGGTCAGAGGACATGAAAAGACATTTTTCCAAAGAAGACATACAGATGGCCAACTGGCGCATGAAGAGATGCTCAACATCACTAATCATCAGGGAAATGCAAATCACAACCACAATGAGATATCACCTCATGTCTTTCAGAATGACTATTGTCAAAAAGACAACAAATAACTAGTGCTGGCAAGGGTGTGGAGAAAAGGGAACTCCTATGCACCATTGGTAGGACTGTAAATTGGTACAGCCACTATGGAAAACAGTATGAAATTTCCTCAAAAAATTAAAAATAGAACTAGTATTTGACCCAGCAATTCCAATCCTGGGTATTTATCTGAAGAAAATGAAAACAGTAATTTGAAAAGATGCATGCACCCCTATGTTCACTGCAGCATTATTTACAATTACTAAGATATGGGTAGCAAACCAAGTGCCCATCAATAGATGAATGGATAAAGAAGTTGTGGTATGTATACACCATGGAATATTAATCAGCCACAAAAATGAATGAGATCTTGCCATTTTGACAACATAGATGGACTTAGAGGTTATTATGCTAAGTGAAATAAGTCAGGGAAAGACAAATATCATATGATTTCACTTGTATGTGGAATCTAAAGAGCAAAACACATGAAAGGACAGGTGAGGGAGATTAAGAAGTAAAAAATTCCAGTTACAAAATAGATTGGTTCAAGATGGTGGAGTAGAAGAACATGCTCTCACTCCCTCTTTTGAGAACACCAGAATCACAGCTAACTGCTGAACAGTCATCGACAGGAAGACACTGCAACTCACCAAAAAAGGTACCCCACCTGCAAAGACAAAGAAGAAGCTGAAATGAGATGGTAGGAGGGGTGCTATCACAATAAAATCAAATCCCATAACTGCTGGGTGGGTAACTCACAAACTGGCGAACACTTATACCACAGAGGTCCACCCACTGGAGTGAAGGTTCTGAACCACACGTCAGACTTCCCAACCTAGGGGTCTGGCAATGGGAGGAGGAATTCCTAGAGAATCAGACTTTGAAGCCTAGCTGGATTTGATTGCAGGACTTCAGCAGGACTGGGAGAAACACAGACTCCATGCTTGGAGGACACACACAAATTAGTGTGCAGATCGGGACCCAGGGGAAGGAGCAGCGACCCCATGGGAGACTGAACCAGACCTACCTGCTAGTGTTGGAGGGTCTCCTGCAGAGGGGGGAGGCAGCTGTGGCTCACCAAGGCACAAGGACACTGGCAGCAGAAGTTCTGGGAAGTACTCCTTGGCGTGAGCCCTCCCAGATTCTGCCATTAGCCCCACCAAAGAGCCCGGGTAAGCTGCAGTGTTGGGTCACCTCAGGCCAAACAACCAACAGGGAGGGAACCCAGCCACACCCACCAGCAGAAAAGCATAATAAAATTTTAATGAGCTCTGCCCACTAGAGCAACAGCCAGCTCTACCCACCACCACCAGTCCCTCCCATCAGGAAACTTCCACAATCCTCTTAGATAGCCTCATCCAACAGAGGGCAGACAGCAGAAGCAAGAAGAACTACAATCCTGCAGCCTGTGGAACAAAAACCACATTCACAGAAAGATAGACAAGATGAAAAGGCAGAGGGCTATGTACCAGAAGAAGGAACAAGATAAAACCCCAGAAAAACAACTAAATGAAGTGGAGATAGGCAACCTTCCAGAAAAAGAATTCAGAATAATGATAGTGAAGATGATCCAGGACCTTGGAAAAAGAATGGAGACAAAGATCGAGAAGATGCAGGAAATGTTTAACAAAGACCTAGAAGAATTAAAGAACAAACAGACAGAGATGAACAATGCAATAACTGAAATGAAAAATATACTAGAAGGAATCAATAGCAGAATAACTGAGGCAGAAGAACGGATAAGTGACCTGCAAGACAGAATGGTGGAATTCACTGCTGCAGAACAGAATAAAGAAAAAAGAATGAAAAGAAATGAAGACAGCATAAGAGAACTCTGGGACAACATTAAATGCAACAACATTCACATTATAGGGGTCCCGGAAGGAGAAGAGAGAGAGAAAGGACCCAAGAAAATATGTGAAGAAATTATAGTTGAAAACTTCCTTAACATGGGAAAGGAAATAGCCACTCAAGTCCAGGAAGTTCAGAGAGTCCTGTACAGGATAAACCCAAGGAGAAACACACCGAGGCACATAGTAATCAAATTGGCAAAAATTAAAGATAAAGAAACTTTATTGAAAGCAGCAAGGGAAAAATGACAAATAACATACAAGGGAACTCCCATAATGTTAACAGCTGATTTCTCAATAGTGGCATGATATACTTAAAGGGATGAAAGGGAAGAAACTACAACCGAGATTACTCTACCCAGGAAGGATCTCATTCAGATTCGATGGAGAAATCAGAAGCTTTACAGACAAGCAAAAGCTAAGAGAATTCAGCACCACCAAACTGGCTCTACAACAAATGCTAAAGGAACTTCTCTAAGTGGGAGACACAAGAGAAGAAAAGGACCTACAAAAACAAACCCAAAACAATTAAGAAAATGGTCATAGGAACATACATATCAATAATTACCTTAAACGTGAATGGATTAAGGGCTCCAAACAAAAGACACAGGCTCACCGAATGGATACAAAAAAACCACACCCATATATATGCTTTCTACAAGAGACCCACTTCAGACCTAGGGCCACATACAAACTGAAAATGAGGAGATCAAAAAAGATACTCCATGCAAATGGAAATCAAAAGAAAGCTGGAGTAGCAAGACTCATATTAGATAAAATAGACTTTCAAATAAAGACTGTGACAAGAGACAAGGAAGGACACTATGTAATGATCAAGGGATCAATCCAAGAAGAAGATATAACAATTGTAAACATATATACACCCAACATAGGAGCACCTCAATACATAAGGCAACGGCTAACAGCTCTAAAAGAGGAAATCGACAGTAACACCATAATAGTGGGGGACTTTAACACCTCACTTACACCAATGGACAGAATATTCAAACAGAAAATTAATAAGGAAACACGAACTTTAAATGTCACAATAGACCAGAGAGACTTAATTGATATTTATAGGACACTCTATCCAAAAACAGTAGATTACTCTTTCTTCTCAAGGGCACATGGAATATTCTCCAGGATAGATCACATCTTGGGTCACAAATCAAGCCTCAGCAAATTTAGGAAAATTGAAACAAGCATCTTCTCTGACCACAACATTATGAGGTTAGAAATGAATTATGGGGAAAAACAACGTCAAAAACACAAACACATGGAAGCTAAACAATACATTACTAAATAACCAAGAGATCACTGAAGATATCAAAGAGGAAATCAAAAAATACCTAGAGACAAATGACAATGAAAACACGATGACCCAAAACCTATGGGATGCAGAAAAGCAGTTCTAAGAGGGAAGTTTATAGCTATACAAGTCTACCTCAAGAAACAAGAAAAATCTCAAATAAACCAGCTAATCGTACACCTAAAGGAACTAGAGAAAGAAGAACAAACAAAACCCAACGTTAGCAGAAGGAAAGAAATCATAAAGATCAGAGCAGAAATAAATGAAATAGAAACAAAGAAAACAATAGCAAAGATGAATAAAACTAAAAGATGGTTCTTTGAGAAGATAAACAAAATTGATAAACCATTAGCCAGACTCATCAAGAAAAAGAGGGAGAGGACTCAAATCAATAAAATTAGAAATGAAAAAGGAGAAGTGACAACAGACACTGCAGAAATAAAAAGCATCCTAAGAGACTACTACAAGCAATTCTATGCCAATAAAATGGACAACCTGGAAGAAATGGACAAATTCTTAGAAAGGTATAACCTTCCAGGAGTGAACCAGGAAGTAATAGAAAATATGAACAGAGCAATCACAAGTAATGAAATTGAAACTGTGATTAAAAATCTTCCAACAAACAAACGTCCAGGAGCAGATGGCTTCACAGGTGAATTCTATCAAACATTTAGAGAAGAGCTAACACCCATCCTCTCTCAAACTCTTCCAAAAAATTGCGGAGGAAGGAACATTCCCAAACTCATTCTATGAGGCCACCATCACCCTGATACCAAAACCAGATAAAGATACTACAAAAAAAGAAAATTACAGGCCAATATCACTGATGAATATAGATGCAAAAATCCTCAACAAAATACTAGCAAACAGAATCCAACAACACATTAAAAGGATCATACACCATGATCAAGTGGGATTTATCCCAGATACGCAAGGATTCTTCAATATATGCAAATCAATGTGATACAACATATTAACAAATTGAAGAAGAAAAACCACATGATCATCTCAATAGATGCAAAAAAAGCTTTTGACAAAATTCAACACCAATTTATGAGAAAAACCTGCCAGAAAGTAGGCATAGAGGGAACCTGCTTCAACATAATAAAGGCCATATATGACAAACCCACAGCAAACATCATTCTCAATGGTGAAAAACTGAAAGCATTTCCTCTAAGATCAGGAACAAGACAAGGATGTCCACTCTCACCACTATTATTCAACACAGTTCTGGGAGTCCTAGCCACAGCAATCAGAGAATAAAAAGAAATAAAAGGAATACAAATTGGGGAAGAAGTAAAACTGTCACTGTTTGCAGATGGCATGATACTATACATAGAGAATCCTAAAAATGCCACCAGAAAACTACTAGAACTCATCAATGAATTTGGTAAAGTTGCAGGATACAAAATTAATTCACAGAAATCTCTTGCATTCCTATACACTGATGATGCAAAATCTGAAAGAGAAATCAAGGAAACACTCCCATTTACCACTGCAACAAAAAGAATAAAATAACTAGGAATAAACCTACCTAGGCAGACAAAAGACCTGTATGCAGAAAACTATAAGACACTGATGAAAGACATTAAAGATGATAGCAACAGATGGAGAGATATACCATGTTCTTGGAATGGAAGAATCAACATTGTGAAAATGACTCTATGACCCAAAGCGATCTACAGATTCAATGCAATCCCTATCAAATTACCAATGGCATTTTTTACAGAACTAGAACAAAAAATCTTAAAATTTGTATGGAGACACAGAAGACCCCGAATAGCCAAAGCGGTCTTAAGGGGAAAAAAATGGAGCTGGAGGAATCAGGCTCCCTGACTTCAGACGGTACTACAAAGCTACAGTAATCAAGACAACATGGTACTGGCACAATAACAGAAATATAGATCAATGGAACAGGCTAAAAAGCCCAGAGATAATCCCATGCACCTACGGTCAACTAATCTATGACAAAGGAGGCAAGGATATACAATGGAGAAAAGACAGTCTCTTCAATAAGTGGTGCTGGGAAAACTGGGCAGGTACATGTAAAAGAATGAAATTAGGACACTCCCTAAGACCATACACAAAAATAAACTCAAAATGTATTAGAGACCTAAATGTAAGACTGGGCACTATCAAACTCTTAGAGGAAAACATAGGAAGAGCACTGTTTGACATAAACCACAGCAAGATATTTTTTGATCCACCTCCTAGAGTAATGGAAATAAAAAGAAAAATAAACAAATGGGACCTAATGAAACTTAAAAGCATCTGCACAGCAAAGAACCCATAAACAAGACGAAAAGACAACCCTCAGAATGGGAGAAAATATTTGCAAATGAATCAACAAAGGATTCATCTCCAAAATATATAAACAGCTCATGCAGCTCAATAGTAAAAAACCAAACAACCCAATCCAAAAATGGGCAGAAGACCTAAATAGACATTTCTCCAATGAAGACAAACAGATGGCCGAGAAGCACATGAAAAGTTGCTCAACATCACTAATTATTAGAGAAATGCAAATCAAAACTACAGTGAGGTATCACCTCATACCAGTTAGAATGGGCATCCCCAGAAAATCTACAAAGTACAAATACTGGAGAAGGTGTGGAGAAAAGGGTACCCTCTTGCACTGTTGGTGGGAATGTAAAATGATACAGCCACTATGGAGAACAGTATGGAGGTTCCTTAAAGAACTAAAAATAGAATTACCATATGATCCAGAAATCCACTACTGGGTATATACCCAGAGAAAACCATAATTCAAAAAGACACTCACCCCAATGTTCATTGCAGCAGTATTTACAATAGCCAGGTCATGGAAGCAACCTAAATGCCCATAGACAGATGAATGGATAAAGAAGATGTGGCACATATATACAATGGAATATTACTCAGCTATAAAAGGGAACAAAATTGGGTCATTTGTTGAGACGTGGATCGATCTAGAGACTGTCATACAGAGTGAAGGAAGTCAGAAAGAGAAAAACAGATATCGTATATTAACGCATATATGTGGAACCTAGATAACGGTACAGATGAACCGGTTTGCAGGGCAGAAGTTGAGACACAGATGTAGAGAACAAACGTATGGACACCAAGGGGGGAAAGCAGCGGGGTGGCGGGGGGGCAGGGGTGGTGGGATGAATTGGGAGATTGGGATTGACATGTATACACTGATGTGTATAAAATGGATGACTAATAAGAAAAAATAAATAAACATTAAAAAGAAAACCAAAATAAATTAGTCACAGGCATAAAATGTACAGCTTGGAAAATATATTCAATAATAATCTAATATTTTTGTATGGTGGCAGATGGTAACTAGAAGTATAGTGGTGATCATTTTGTAATGTATAGAAGTTCTAAATTAATTCCTGGTGCTATTGTGCACCAGGAATTAATATAGTGTTATAGGTCAATTATACTTCAAAGACAAACAAACAAACTCATAGAAAAAGTGATTAGATTTGTGGTTACCAGAGGCGTGGGCCAGGGGGAAGGAGAACTAGTGGAAGGTGGTCAAAGGGTGCAAACTTTCAGTTATAAAGTAAATAAGTACTAAGGATGTAATATATAACATGATTAATATAATTAACATTGCTTTATGTTGTATATGACATTTGTTAAGAGAGTAAATCCTAAAAGTTTCACCACACAAAAAAGAACTTTTCCTTTTTTAAATTTTTGTATCTATATGAGATGATGGATATTCACTTAACTTGTTGTGGTAATCATTTCATGACGTACGTAAGTCAATCATTATGCTTTATCCCTTAAACTTATACAGTGCTGTATGTCAATTATGTCTCAATAAAACTGCAAGAAAAAAATAAATTAAATTAAGATATACGTTCTCTATTTTTTCTTAACTACTAATAGATTTCAGAAAATTATTTGCAGAAATTGCAAATTAATTGTTTGCAGAAACTTTTTTCTTTTCTTTTTTTTAAATTTTTTTGCGGTACGCTGGCCTCTAACTGTTGTGGCCTCTCCCGTTGCGGAGGCTCAGCGGCCATGGCTCAACGGCCAAGCCGCTCCAGGGAATGTGAAATCTTCCCGGAACGGGGCACGAACCCGTATGCGCTGCATTGGAAGGTGGACTCTCAACCACTGCGCCACCAGGGAAGCCCAAAACCTTTTTCTTTTTAAGGTTACTCATTAGCAGAGATGGGGACTGAATTTGCTTGGAAGTCTAGAAAAGCTATAACAGGTGGAAATAAAAACAACTGGGAGAAAAGATATTGGTGGAAATCCTCAAAGATTTGAGATCAATACTCTTTGTTTAGGGGCATTTGGGTTGTTTCTACCTTTTGGTATTGTGATTAGGGTGCACATATATCTGTTTTAGTTCCTGCTTTCAACCCTTTGGGGTGTACATCCAGAAGTGGAATTTCTGGATCATACGGTAATTGTATTTTTGAATTTTTGAGGAACTTCCATATTGTTTTCCATAGTAGCTGCACCATTTTACATCCTCACCTTGTGCCAACAGTGCACAAGCCTTCCAAATTCTTCACATAATTGTCAACACTTAAATTTTTTTAAAAAAATAATATGCATACTAATGAATGTGAAGTACCATCTCATTGTGGTTTTGCTTTGCATCTCCCTAATAACTAGTGATGCTAAGCCTCTTTTCATGTGCTTCTTGGTCATTTGTATATCTTCTTTGGAGAAATGTTTACTCAAGTCCTTTGCCCATTTTTTAATCAGACGCTTTTTTTGTTGTTGTTGCTATTGAGTTGTAGGAGTTCTTTATATATTTTGGATATTATTAACCTATTATCAGATATGATTTGCAAGTATTTTTTTTCCATTCCCTGGGCTGCCTTTTCACTTTGTTGATTGTATCCCGCCCAACTGATTTTTGACAAAGGTGGAAAATTCAATGAGGGAAGGATAGACTTTTCAACAAGTGATGCTGGAGTAATTCAACATTCAGAGGCAAAAGATGAACCCCAACCTAAGATCTTAAAGAAAACTTAAAATGGATCAGACTTAAATGTGCAACATAAAACTTTTAGAGAAAAAGAAAAACAAGAGGAATTATTTAGGGCTAGGCAAAGAGTTCTTAGGCTTGACACCAAAAGCATGATCCATCAAAGGTAAAATTGATAAATTTGACCTTATCAAAATTTAAAACTTTTTCTCTGTAAAGACCCCATTAAAAAACTTAAAGGCAAGCTATAGACTGAGAGAAAATATTTGCAAACCACATATTTGACAAAGGACCAGTATCTAGAATATATAAACAACTCTCAAAACTCAATAGTTAAAAACAAACAACCCAATTAGGAAATGGGCCGAAGACATGAAGAGACCAGTTTGAAGGGGATAATGGCAAATAATCATACGGAAAGATGTTTGACACCTATAGCCATCAATTAATTGCAAATTGAAACCACAATGTGTTATTAATATCCACCTATCAGAATGGCTAAAATAAAATATTGTGACAATGCTGGCAGGTATGCTGGCAAGTATGCAGCATGGCTACAGACACTGCTTGTGGGAGTGTAGGGTAGTATAGCCACTTTGGAAAACAGTTTGGTAGTTTCTTAAAAAGCTAAACATGTACCTACCATTCAACCCAGCGATTACACTCCTGGGCATTTATCAAAGAGAAATAAAAACTTCGGTCAAACTTTGGTCACACAAAAATCTGTGCACTGATGTTTATAGCAGCTTTATTTTCAATAGCCCCAAACTGGAGAAACCAGGTGTCCTTCATTGGGTAAATAGATAAAGAAAGGGTGGAACAGTCATTCTATGGGCTACTACTCAGCAGTGAAAAGAAACAAACTGGTATACACAATAATCTGGATGATTCTCCAGATCATTACGCTGAGTGAAAAAAAGCCAAATCCAAAAGATTACATACTGTATGATTCCATTCATATAATCACATTCTTGCAATGACAAAATTATAGAAATGTGGAAAAGGTTACTGGCTTCCAGGCAGTGAGTGAGGGCAGGAGGGCAAAGGTTGTGGCCATAGAAAGGCAAAATGAGGGGTCCTCGTGGTGAGGAGAATTTTCTGTATCTTTACTGCAGCAATCTCAATAATCTGGTTGTGACATTATCCTATAGTTTTGTAAGATGTTACCATTGGCAGAAACTAAGTAAAGCATACACAGGATCTCTCTGTATTATTTCTTACAACTGCATGCTAACTTATAATTATCTAAAATAAAAATTTTCATTAAAAAAGGTAAAGCAGTTAGTGAAAATGGACATGGCTTACTTTTAATGTCTTAGGTGCCAGCAACAAGAGAGAAACTGTGCATGTGTATAACGGCTTTGGAATTGAAATGGGATCTTAACATTAATTTCAAACAAAATGTTTCACATGATAAAACTACCTGAAGCATAGAGATTTAAAAGTCATTGAGAACATTCATATCACTCAAGTTTAGACTCACCGTGAAGAAGGTAGACGCAAACACCCTCTAGGAGTAAAATACAGATGGGAAACGGTTCAAAAGTGGGAGAGCTATCTCCTACTCTGCAGGACTTGGATATCACCAGAAGAGGGCGCAATTATTCAAGCTATTACGTGAGCAGAAGGGAACAGACAGAGAACCTTGAAACAAAACAATAGAGATAAATGGAAATGATGCTATTTTATAAACCACCTTTCTAAACAAATGCTTACACTGAGGGATGTATTTGTGACTAATTTTTTAAACTACTGTAAATCACTTGATGAAAATTGGTAATTACTGGGCAAAACAGGGAAAGGGAAGCAGATCATAAAAGAGGTACGAGAGAAGATAGTTCTGATTAGGAGGCAGTCTCTGAAGGATCAGACAGAAACCCACTCCCTTACTTCCTGTGGAGATGTCCCTCCTACAGCAACTCACAGGTACTTGAAAGCATCGGTACAGCTAGGTATCAGATATTCAACTGGGTGTGAGGCTAACTTCCCATGCTTTATATGCATATTTACAAAGAAAATGATCTCAAAGAGAAATTATCCAAAAATTCTGCCATTTAAATTAAATGAGGGTTATAACATGAGGTCAGAGGCAAGAGGGGGTGTTGGTGAGGGATTGTGGCTATGAGACTGGTAAAGGTAATTCTCTTTAGAAAGTATGGCCCTGCTGTGAGTCCCCATCCTCTTTCTCTTTAGAAGTGGGATAATGGGGTTTCTTTCATTTAAACCCTAGTCTAGAAATGGACTTCTGGGTGCCAATCAGAAAACTAGGAAATGGGTCCACAGAGCACAGATACCCAGCCTATGCCTGGAAAGCTGAAAGGGACTCTGGACAGAGCTTGACTCCCTCCCAGCAGAAAATACAAAGAGAGAAAGAGGTGGGTTACTGGATGCCCAAGGGCTGAGGAAGGAGGGACAAGGGACCTAGAGAAGTATTTGCCTTGGTCTAGGAAGTGTAGGAAGTTTTTGAAGACTGCCCTCCTGAGAAAGACAGCCTTAGCTTCCTACCTCTTAGAGTGTGAAGTCTCTCAGCAAAGTGAGAGCCTCTCCATCTACCTACATCTCCCCTCCTTCCCCTGCTCGGTCCTTGGTGCTGAGCAACAGAGTACCCAGAACCAGGGCTGAGCTGGGGAATGAGAGGGCATTTGAAAGTAAGTTCAGTGGGTAACAAATGACAAAACGCTAATGAAAAACCTCATGACTTCATCCAGATCAATAGGAATTAATTACATGGGACTGAATGAACTGATGAATATGACTTATAACTTTATGAATTTTGGGGAAATATACTAGCTTTAATCTTTGTTTTCCAGAGAAACCTTTCCTCTTATGCTATGACCTAAAAGGAGCTGATAATGTATACCTTTGTAAAGAAAGATGAAACATTTATCTTTTTCTCTCTACCTGATCCTCCCAGAATTTGGCTTCTCCAGCTCGCTCTCCTGTGGACTTGATGGCTTATTACAACTGGATTACAACTAGTTATACTAATCATTGTTTTAATTGGTTCTTTGTTTCCAAATTGTTTATGATTTGTGTCTCCCTACTACACTATGATTTTGTCAATGTTACTAGCTGCATTACTTATATCCTGTTTATTTTATTTTATTTAAAAAAATTTTTTTTTGCGATACCCGGGCCTCTCACTGCTGTGGCCTCTCCCGTTGCGGACCACAGGCTCCGGACGCGCAGGCCCAGTGGCCATGACTCATGGGCCCAGCCACTCCACGGCATGTGGGATCTTCCCGGACCGGGGCACGAACCCACATCCCCTGCATCGGCAGGCGGACTCTCAACCACTGCGCCACCAGTGAAGCCCTATCCTGTTTATTTTATAAGATTGTTTTATCTTACAGTACCTAATGTGTAACCAGGCCACCAACAAAATGGATGATGGTTAAACATCTTGAGGAAATAGATCACATTTATGACTCATAAAATAACTGTACTAGTATGATTCTAGGTATGGGGAGAGACAACAAGGGAAAAGAGCTCCTGGATCATAATAGAAAATGTTTAATTATCAACAGGACCTAATTCAGAAATTAGCACCTGGGGTGGCATAGCAACAAGAATTTTCGCTAAATCTGGGACGAGCCTCCCAACACCATGGGACAAAAATTGATCATGGACTGTCTCCCCAATACTGGTCGAATTCCAGACCAAGAGGAGGAACTGAAAAATGGAATATTGCCTGCCATATCAGTAAACAGAGGATGTCACAGTCATCAGCAATTGCAGCCACCATGGACATTAAACTGGTGAACCCTGAGCTAATTCAGGAAGGAAAAGAATACCTGCCGTCTAGCAGCCATCAGACTGCAGCCACTCCCCACGGTGAGCCCTGAGGAGACTCAGGGTAGGAAAAACGCAGGATACTGGCCCCAGATAGCTGAGGTGCATATCAAAGGAATGATTTCAGTGAGCCCAGACTCTCCGCCTCTTCCCATACATAGAAAAGCGCTAAATTCCTTAACTTGATGTGTCTGGTTTTCTTTAACTGACAATAATACTTTTGATATTCAGACTGCCTGCCCTTCATTGGAAAACTCCTATATATCCTGGCTCCCCCTTTGCCTCCTTGGTTACTTGAGATGCTGCCTCCCGAGCTTGAAGTCCTAAAAATTTCTGCCAGAAAAAATATAACTCTCAAAAAAATAATAAATAAAAGTAAGTTCAGATTTTTGACTGTAGCATGGATTTAGGCATTTTATGTTCTCAATTAAGACTGTTTTCTGAGTAAAACTGATCTGAAATCTTATCTAAGAGTAACAAGAAAAATCATGGATTCACTCATTTCTCCATCCAGAGTGAGAGGAAGATGCCCCCTGTGAATACAGTTTAAGGGACAGCAGAGGCCACAGTGAAGATGTGTTCTGTACTGTGGGGTTACAGTTACATAATGTGAGACGTAAACTAATTCATAAATGTTGATCTGACGCTTGCCTTTGAATGCATCTTGTTTTCCTGGCTGTTTGAGAGAGTGCTTCTGGAAATCTAGCATTTTATCTTCTGACCACCCGTCACTGGGTCAATAATATGGAGTGAAATTTTCAAAACACCCACAAAACCGAACCAGTCTCAGCAGCAACATATATGAGAAGTGCAATGGCCTATTGATTAAGTGTCCAAAAAACACGTCAACCTGTACACGTCCCAGACAGAAGTCCTGATTTCCTTACGTGCCCACCCCACCTGTTGTTCCCCCATTTTCTTCATCTCAGAGAATAGCACCACCATTGATTTGGTTTCTCTGAATAAATCCCTAGAAATCCTCTTGATTCCCCCTTTTCCCACATCCTCCAGCCAACCAATCTAAGAGTAGTCAATCATCTCTGCCTTCAAAATGCATCCACATCTGATGGCTCTCCAGCCTGCTCCACTCTGCATCCTGATCCGTTCCCCAGTCTTTCCCACAGACTCTTGCAATAGCCTCCTAGCTGATCTGTATTCTTCTCTGGTCCCCTTACAATCTATTCCTCCCACAGCTAGACTGATCTTCAAACAGAAATCAGATCGCATTAATTTCTAATCCCAAACCTGTAATATCAATGTAACATCTAAATCTTTATTGTGGTCTCCAAGACCTTCCACTTCCTGACCACTGCCAGAATCATCTGACATTATGTTTTACTTCTATCTTTCATGACTTTCTTGCAATCACACCAAGATCATTCACATTTCAGGGGCTTTATTTTTGTTTTCCCCTCTATCTTTACATGACGTGCTTCTTAAATCATTCAAAACATAATTCAGTTTTACATTAAAATATCATCTCCTCAGAGACGCTTTTTATTACCAGCTCATCTAAAAAAAATGTAGTCACTAGCTATCCTTTATATTGCTTTATTTTTCTTCTTAACAGTTATTATGTGACATTTTATTACTTGTGTTGGTATATTGTCTGTCTACCCTGTGAGAACAGGGGCAATAACTGTTTTATTCCTGAGCACCTGGAACAATCCTGACGCTTAGTAAGCATTCAACCAATATTTTTAAAACTATTTAGTGATTAGTTCATTAATCAATTAATTTTAAGGAAGTAAATATGCAGTATAATAAAAAGGGCACTGGAGTTGGAGTTGTGGATTCCTGATAGAGTTTTTCCACTAATTAGTTGTGTGGATTTTGACAAATAACTTTAACTTCTGGGCCTTCTCTTTCTTCACTTAAAGATAATCTTAAGGAAACCCAATGCCCTGAAATTCCATGATGTGTAAAACACAGAGTCATCTCTGATATAGGTAGTACTTTGATTTCTTTGCATTAAATATGCAGACATTATAAATTAATTAATTCACATGCTTCTTCTGCATATATTTAGATATCTGTCAGACTTCTCTCCCTCCCTCTTTCTTTTTTTATTAAAGATTTGTGGGTCACCTTCTATGTACTATGCCAGGCACTTGTAAGACAAAGATAAATCAGACATTTTCTCTGCTTGCAAGAAGCTCATGATCTGAAAAGGAAGGCTGAATTATAAACAAATGAATTAGAGTATAATTTGAAAGTGCATAAGCGGAAATTTGTTCAAGATAAAAGGGGATGCACTCTATCTGGGAGCTCAGAGTAGAATGAGACAGGGAGATTATGTCATGTGCCTTATTTTGAACGCTGCACTGCTGGAGCGAAGGCAACAGTGGTGTGTGTGGAGGATGAGGTCAAGGAAGATAAAGGCTGAGCAGTGAGTCCACTGGCCTATTGGTTAGGAAGTCCTTGACAGTACTTATCATTGTAGTTTTGGTGGATGGTGGGTATGAAACCAGGATGCTGTGACTTGTGATTGGAAGGAGTGGAAGAGGAGGTCTGTTGTGTGAGCTTCTCTTTGGGAAAGTTTGAGAAGGAGAGGAGAGAACTAGGTCAGGGAAATGGTCGAAGAGAGACTTTAAGGATGAGAGAAGCCTAGGCATCATTGAGGAATGAGTCAGTAGAGCTCAAGGAGCTGGGATGGCAATGACCAGGAGGCTGTGTGAAAGCTTCTGACTTTTCATAAGGAGGGAAGGGATCCAGGGGATCCAGGGCAAGGAGATCCAGAGCACAGCTCAGCTGAAGGAGGGAGCTCATCTTCTCCTGGGACAAAGGGGAAGAGGGAAAGAGGACTAACACACTCAGGGACATTCACACAGCACAGTTAGGAGGTGAGGAAATTCTCACCTTAGTGAAGAAAATGTTAAGGTCATGTGCTGAGCTGAAGTGACAGAGGTTGGGTAGGAGATTCAAGGCTTTGAAGCACTGGGATATATTCTTATATTCCTTATATATGAAGGGTACAGCTGAAGCCCATTGCCTGACTAATGCCAGGCAGATGAGGAGATTGTGTTTCTGTTGACAATTATACTCTCAACCTAACGGGTTCCTTATTTTTGATGATTCCTTTCTTCATCATGGGCTATTAGGAAGTACTAAATTGTGCTTGGACCTATTCTTATTTCCAAGGCTAATTATTGTTAATACTATTTTGCTGGTTTAACCTCTTAATAAGAAACACAGTAAACAATGATGCTGAGACAGAAGGCTCAGCACAAAATCTCCTAATTGAGAAGCTGTGGATGCACGTTAGTCAGTTGTCAGGCAAGCAGGTGTGCTCATCTCTACTTTGTAGTTTCATCTGCAAGAAACAGATAGGCATGTGTATTTATTCACTCATTCATTTGTTCAGTAAACATTTGTTTATCAACTTCTCTATGCCAGGTAACGCGGCAGTGAGTGAGGATTCAGCAATAGAAAATTCAGTCCTCATATTTCTGTGAATGTGGACCCAAGGATGTATCCAATACATCTACTGAATTTCTAATATTAAAATCAAATATTAGAGCTGTATTATGGAACACGTGGAATATTTCTGTTTTATTTTATTTAGGTTTTTGTAGTATCTTTGGTGCAGCTGCTCAATTGCAATCATGGAGACCGTATTTTCTGCTACCAAACTGCCTTTAGCACCCTAGAAGTGGACAAGTAACGTAAAAAGAAGAGCCTCTCCTATGCTGCTTTATTCCCTACCCTCTGCACTCAGCATTCAAATTTCCATTCTGTGCATGCACCTGCCCTTTCTCTTAGTCGTTCCCCAGGGGACCTCCCTGAGCACTCTGTCCGCAGGAAGGAAACCTTGGCAGCTTCCCAAGCTGCTGCCTTTGGCCTCTGGGGGGCATTGTTGCCCTTTCTTACCCATTGATGTCTGTAAGTAAATAAATTTAGCGGAAATTAAAGGTAATTTGTATGCAATAATAACAGAAAGCTTGTAAGAAATTTCAACTTTATTACATTCCTAGGGATCTGAGGTCATATATTTTCCCATGTCTTATTTTTAATTATTAGAACAGTCATTTTGCATCATACTTGAGGTTGGAGAGTAGTTGTGTTGACAATAATCTCCAAAGGAAATTTCCAGTCTCCTTCCATCCCAATTGCCTTCCTTCTTTCCTAATCTTCCTTCACTTCTCCCCTCCCTCCCTCCTTTCCTCTCTCCCTCCCTTTCTCCTCCCTCCTTTCCTCCCTCTTTCCCTTCTTTCCTTCTTTTATTCATTCATTCCACAAATCTTTACTGAGCACTTTTTCTATGTTAGGGTCTGAAGCTATAAGCTAGAATAAGAAACAGCCTTTGTCCTCAGGGACCTTACAGTCTAGACAGAGACAGGGAATACCAGTGATGACTGTACTTTAGTGTGTTTAAGGCTGTGATAGCAGTAGACACAGGACACTATGGGAGAACAGAGTGTAGAAGAGAGGCTTCTAGGTCAGCATGGAGGTCAGGTAAGGCTTCCTCTGAGTTGATTCCTAGAGGCTGCACAAGAGTTAGGCCATGTGAAGCTGGGTAGAGAGAAGGGAAAGACTGTGACTCCAAACTTAGAGCTTTTAGTTTTGATCCTTGGTATAGAGGAAATTAATCAAATAATTATGATTAGTTTATTGTAGCATCTACTGAAGGGGACCAAGAAAGAATATATTTCTTTTTTGTATTTCTCTTTGAATGTGGACTTCCCATCCCATCTACCAATTCATGTCTGAGTTGAGAATTATTGGAGTACTGTGTACATTTACTTAACAGTCAAACTGGGATGCGAAGATATGAGACTTATTTCTTTCTACCCTGTTCACTGTTTCTGGTATTGTAACGGTCTGCTTGTAAGGGTGAACACAAGCCCTACACAGAAGTATAATCCATAATCCTTCCAACCAATAAACAAGGATATAAATCCCTTCATTTCATTTAGCTTTCCAACGTGGGTGAACTTCTTTTCTTACCTCTACGAAGTAACTTCTCAATTCCACTCATACACTGGAATTTTTCGAGGATGTATAGAAAAGCATAGGTACCCCTACTTTTCCCCAGGAAGTTCTGATTTCGTACATCTACAATGGTATCTAGACATCTCTGCATTAAAAAAAAAAATCCCCTAATGACTTTGATCTTGAGCCAGTGTTGAGAACCAAAGTCTTTGACTATACTCAAGTGGTATCTCATGATGGAAAAGTTTTAACACTGAAGTCATACAAATTTGACTCTAAATTCAGGTTCTGTCACATACTAACTGTGTGACCTTGGCCAAGTTACCAAGTCTCTCTGATCCTCAGACTCCTTATCTGTGAAGTGACACCAATAACATGTACCTTATAGGATGGCTGAGCTCAATAGAGGCTGGAACACTTTCCTGTAGAAAACATAGGGGATTCATTATATACCAGGCTCGTAATAAAAGTGGAATCTCAGGAACCACCTTTTCTCAACTGAGCTAGTGAAACAACCAAAACACTAATAACCCATCACATTTCTCAGCTCCTCCTGAGAATAAAGAGACACTGAAAGCGAGAGGGGACTTGATCAGAGGGGACTCTGACACTCAGTGCTGTATTTTTGGTCCATGAATTTTTTTGAGAGAAGATTTGTTGAACATCTGTATTTATGCAAGTCGTATTTATCTTTTTCTCTTAAACATCCACAAATCTCTATCCCTACTGTACTGTCATGACTTAGTCTCTCATTGCCTCTCACTGTTCTGACAGATGCCTAACTGATCCTCCTGGCTTCAATCTCATTTGTCTCCAATACATGCAGTCCCACTGCTTCGCTGCTTAAATCCCTTCTCTTGCAGGATCACATCCAAACTCCCCATCAGGGAAAACAAAACCCGTAAGAGTCTCCTACTTCCTCACTTTTAGCTTTGTTCCATTTCCCTGTTGATCAAGGATTATAATGAAGCATTAATGGTTCTGAACAAAATCTCCTGTCTTGGTAACTTTTTTTTTTTTAACATCTTTATTGGAGTATAATTGCTTCACAATGGTGTGTTAGTTTCTGCTTTATAACAAAGTGAATCAGCTAGACATACACATATATCCCCATATCGCCTCCCTCTTACGTCTCCCTCCCACCATCCCTAACCCACCCCTCTAACTTTTACAAAGGACCTCAGCCTGGAGAACACGTCTCCCCTTTTCTGTCTAATGAAAGACAATGTTTTTAACCTCTATTTATTGAGTGCTTACTTTGTGTGGGCCACTTTGAAGACATTTAGTTTATTTCTCAGCCCCTTATACGTTATGCACTGTTTCTTCCATTTCACCATAAAGAAAACTAAGGTCCAGGGAGTTTAAGGTTTTATGGAGCTATCTTCCCCCTGTGTCCTGGACCCCTGGACCCCTGTGTCCATTGTCTAATAACTGCCTTTTTAGTATGGAAAGTGAAAGGAGGAAGGGAAGGAAGGAAAGTAGGAAGGGAGAGAGGGAAGGAGGAAGGGAATAAAAGTAGATCTGGGGACTTCCCTGGCGGTCCAGTGGTTAAGACTCCATGCTTCTACTGCAGGGGGCGCGGGTTTGAGCCCTGGTGGGGGAACTAAGATCCCACATACTGCGCTGTGTGGCCAAAAAATGAAAAAGCAAACAAACAAAACACTAGATTTCAATATACTATAAAAGCAGGAACCTGGACTCCATCATCTTTAAATTTTCCTTATGTAGTGCAGTGCCGGGTTTGTAGTAGTTACTACAATATATAGGTCAAATGAATAAATAAACGTATGATTTTCTTTCTACATGCTGTTTTTTAAAAATGAATATCCATTCCTTCAGATCAAGGGCTATGATCGACATCTAAGTAACTACAGGTTTAGTTAACCATCCTCTCCAACAACTGTGAAAAAGGAGTATACTGAATTTTCATTTAGTCTATACAGCTGCTCTAACAATCCTACTTTTGTTGTCCAAACAATGTCCCCCATCCAGTGTCCCCCCCATTTTCATCATCCACCCCCCACTTCTACCCTATATCCTCAATTAGGACAGACTAAGTTGAAACAAACAAAAAAAACAAAGCAAAACAAAACCAAAAAGCAAGTTTGGTGAAAAATCCATTAGCAGAAATTCATTTCCAACAAGATAAATATTTTTGCTTTTATAAAAGGGACTGCCATTTAGAAAAAACACACCCTGTTCCCAAAGCCTGTCCCCTATTAAATGTGGCCTTGTGCTAAGAGTTAATTATGTTACTTTCCAAACAAACCTGGAGACCTCTGCTTCTTTGAAGATGGCTTTGTGTTTAGAAGTCCATGGAATGTTACATGATATTGAACCATATATCATCATTCATAAAAATTCATCATTTGTTAAACAAACATTCCTCTATTAATAAAACAAAAGAAGTGTTTCAACAAAAAGGGTGCAGCTCTATCAGGAGGGCTTGCTGTTCACACATCCCGGTTTTACGGTGATAAAACAGTCATTAAGACATGCAAACTCTTTAAAACTACAGCTGCCAGGCCCAATGAGCTTTATCTGAAGAGACATTAAATGTGAGGGTATTCATCTCACATTCCAGGACAATCTCTGGGAACACAGCTATAAAAATAAAAGGGAGAGAGGTCAGAGTCAAGGGAGCATGGCTTTGAGGGTAGCAGTTCTTGAATCTTGCCCAGGACATCATAGGGTGAAGGCAGAATGCCCTCTGAAAGAAGAGTAAAAGTCAAAGAGGTATCACATTAAAAACACAGTGCTTTCATTTCATTAAAATATTAGATCAGGGCTTCCCTGGTGGCGCAGTGCTTGAGAGTCCGCCTGCCGATGCAGGAGACGCGGGTTCGTGCCCCGTTTCGGGAAGATCCCACATGCCGCGGAGCGGCTGGGCCCGTGAGCCATGGCCACTGAGCCTGCGCGTCCGGAGCCTGTGCTCCGCAAATGGGAGAGGCCACAACAGTGAGAGGCCCGCATAACGCAAGAAAAAAAATAAGAAATTAGATCAGATACAATTTTAAATGTATTTCTTGTCGGTTAGCGTTTCTCACCAACAAGCCTTTGTCTGATATTTCCAGAACCGCTTTCTAATCAAGAACAGTGACAGAAAAGTAGAAACTGGAGCTCGTTTTTTAAGAGGAAAAATGTTACTTGCAGTTACCTAAACACCTCAAAACTTCACAGTTCAGGAATGAAAACTAGCTACTCTGTACTTTGTTTTATGCCTCTGTTTTTTTTTTTTCCCCCTATTTAAATTCTCCTTTATGAAATAACAAGATATATACTCAGTGTATAAAGAGTTCCCAGAGGTCAAAGAAAAGAAACGTTAAGTTTTCCTATAGCCACTAACTTGAAACAAGCTGAAGGTCAGACAGTAGAAGAATAGTTGAGAAAATAGATACATTACAGTGATATCGACAAAGGTTTGTTTCTTATGGGCAATGTTAATAATAGAATTTTGTCTGCTGCATGCTATCAACTAACTAAAAGCTCCTTTTCCTTCTCCTACTAATATTGCTAATAAAGCCAAAAGGTATCGAGTATTTGCTATGCGACAGGAACTCTTCCAAGCCCTTTCCATGTATTAATTTATTGAATTCTTACAACTGCCTGTAAGGTGCGTTTTACTATCCCCACTTTACCTATGAGGAAACTGAAGCACGCAGAGATGAAATAACTTGTCCCAAGTCACATGGCTAGAAAGAGGCAGGGCTAGGGTTGTAGTTTTTTAAGGATTTACTGAGATATAATTCACATATCATAAAATGGACTCTTTTAAAGTGTATCATTCACAGGGTGAAGTAGAGTAGACACTGGTCACAGGCAGCATCTTTCAAGTAACAGGGACTAGAGAGCAGAATTTTCTAGAATCTGGGTAACTTTCTTGCACATAGTACATGAAGACAAGGAGCTTCCCTTTTCTCCTTGTAGTATCCCAGGGCCTAGCAGAGCAACTGGGCCCTAGTGTACATATTTTTGTGTGTGTGAATGAATAAATGTGCTCTAGTGACCTGGAGACTAATCCTCAATGCCAACAGTACCCAGCTGGCTAAGCCTGGGTTTGATTCTCCACTACCTCTCTGACCTTTGGCCAAGGTTGAGCTTCTGATTTCTGAACGGCCCACCTGGTTTGACCCACTGCCTTGTCTGACAGTAGGTGACTTGACCCACTTATCTGCACATCGTGACCCAGATTGGCAGTTCGTGGGATGCTTGACTGCCAGCTTCGTTTGAAGATACCCCAACCAGATCCTGTGCAACCAACTGTCTACTCTGCTCACTCAGCTCAGGTCTGGCTTTCAGGGTGGTTCTCACCTTGCTCCCATTCTTACCAGCCATGGCTACATCTGGTGAAGAAATTCCCCTGGGCTGGTTCAACTTCTTCCCATGAATGTCCCCCTATGTGTATTTCCTAGTCCCTTAGGATGCCACGGAGTGAAGGATTTGGTGAAGAAAGAAACTCCAGAACTTCACTCCTGCGAAGTGCCTCCCTCTTTTGTTTGTAAAAACAGAAAAGACTTGCCATTTGGTTTAGGTCTTTTTTGAAGTAAGAATTCTGCTGTAAATGAAACAATCACTATTCTACCCTTTTCATTAGAAAGCCTATGTAAAAGTATCTCCTGTGACTCCAAACCTGTCCTCCCTCTTGAACTCTAAAGCCTTTTTAAAAAATCCCATCTAAATAAATATTTCTACCTGAATACCCCATTATTAAGCTCAGTGGCAACAAAACCAAGCTTACCATTTCTTTGGCTCCATTTTTACTTTCTACTTCCACCAATTGATGTCACTATTTTCATAGCTACTTAATCATTTTCAACTCATCCCCCGCCTTTCATGTTCTTTCCTTTATCCAGAGAGTGGTCTCAAATGAGTTTTAAAATTTTTTTCTTTGAAATGCCTTTGATATTGAGTCCTGGTTTTTATTTCACTTCCATGATCTCACCACTCAGGCCATATGTGTTTCTCTGTTGACCCCAGTGGCTGTGGAATTTTTTCCTCTACATTTTGCTTTTGTGGCACTGCTAGAAGAACTAGTAAAGACTTCTCCATTCTCCAGTTCGACACTCCTCAATGCTTTTTTTCTTAAAGTATCAAATTGGGTGACTTCTGGTTTTCAAATTACTCCACCATCTTTTCCCAACCTACCAGTTCAAAGCAGCTGATTTCTAACTCCTCAAATGGTTCCTTAGCTTTAGACAGCCTCACTGACCCATGTGTACACCATGGCCACACCTGTCTCTGAAGCTTCGCTCTGACTGTTTTCTTTGTCTAGAACGTCCTCTCCACTTTCTACCTCCCTTCTCTCACCAACCCAGATCCCTTCCATTCTATAAAATTTTCCTGTTCAAGGAGAACATATCTAATTTAGTCACCAGAAATTAGACACAAATAGACTATACAGCAGATACTGTGGTTTCTAACAATATTAGTTACACTACATATTAACTAGTCACTCTCTTCTCCTTTTTTATATCAATTTACCTTTATTCCCAAGAAAAATGTAATCCCTTCTGTGGCCCAAAACTATGCCATCTAATAATCCTTTTGCATTTCCTGTTATCTAGCAAATATGCTCAATATACTTTTGTTAAAGTGATTCGGGAAGAGGGAAGATTTAACCCAACAGAGAAGATACATGTAACACCCTTCCAAAGAACTTTGTTATTTCCTTTGTATGGCATCTGATCTAGAGATTTAAACACACTGGGGTAATCTTGGAGTCAACCGTTTTTGTGTGTCATCTTTAATGGTATTCAAACAAAATGTTTATCTTCTAACTCTGTATCTTTATAGGCACTGGTATCAGTATACTTCAGATTGTACTTTCGGAGTGTCTGCTGATGATCTTGTGGGTCCAGAATGGCACTTTTAGATGAAGGTAATTAGATGAAGGTAATTTAGATGAAGGTAACTGCTTCTCCTGTGACTGTGGTTTTTTAGGTCATGTCAGAACACTCTGGAACTTGAATTGAGACTCTTTTTATAGACATCCTTGGCCATCTCCAAAGCTTACATGCTTCTTCTTCTAGGTATTTGCCTTTCCATCTGCCTGGAATATTGTCTTTCCTTTTCTTAACTCCTGTCTCTTTGTCAGATTACTTCTACACCATCATCAGAGTTCTCTTCTCACCTTCCAGTGAACCTCCTGAAACCCACAAGGTATGCATCCTGTATGTTCCCTGAGGTCTCTGGGTACACCCCACAACAAAACACTTGCTGGGCAATAATATTATTGCCTGTTAACTTGGCTAAATCTCCACTAGACTGTAAACTCTAGGAAGGCAGGGAGTAAGCTTATCTTTTTGAGCATTATATCTCCACCCTTGGAGTATGAAATGAATATAAACTATTATGTAGCAATAAATCTTGGCAATTCAAGAGAATTGACTGGTTAAATGGTCTCTTACATCAATTGTCTTCCATAATTAAATTCCATACTTTAAGGAATCTCCCTATAATACATATGATTCTTTCAATAATAAATATTCAGTGATAAGTATTCAATCATATATATTATTTTTCAATAATATATGTTAAGTTAAATTCCATAAAATATGGAATATATGTTTTCGCATAACTCTCAATGCATTTCCAACCCATGTCATTATTCATGCATTCTATACCATTATAGCAATTATATCTTGTGTTGTTTTATTTAATCTAACTAATTTACTTACATATGTCTTGTACACATTTTTTAAACTGAAGTATAGTTGATGTAGAGTATTGTGTTAGTTTCAAGTGTACAGCAAAGTGATTGTTATTTTTTGTTCAGATTATATTCCATTATAGGTTATTACAAGATGTTGAATATAATTCCCTGAGCTATGTAGAAGAGAGTTGTTGCTTACCTATTTTATGTATAGTACTTTGTATCTGTCTATCTCATACTCCCAATTTGTTCCTCCCTCCTTCTCTTTCCCATTTGGTAACCATAAGTTTGTTTCCTATGTCTGCGACTCTGTTTCTGATTTGTATATAGATTCATTTGTATTCTTTTTAAATTCCACATATAGGTGATGTCATATAGTATTTGTCTTTCTCTGACTTAACTTCACTAAGAATAATATTCTCTAGATACATGTTTTTGTAAACGGAAATATTTCATTCTTTTTTATGGCTGAGTTTCATATATATATATATATATATATATATATATATATATATATCTCACATCTTCTTAAACCAGTTATCTGTTGATGGGCACCTGCGTTGTTTTCATGTCTTGGCTATTGTAAATAATGATTCTATGAACATATGAACATTGGGGTGCATGTATCTTTCTAAATTATAGTTTTCATTTTTTCCACATATATACCCGAGAGTGGGATGGCTGGATCTATGGTAGCTTTATTTTTAGTTTTTTAAGGAATCTCCATACTGCTTTTCATAGTGGCTGTACCAGTTTACATTCCCACCAGCAGTGTATAAGGGCTCCCTTTTCTCCACATCTTCTCCAGCATTTATTATTTGTAGAATTTTTGATGATAGCCATTCTGACCAGTATGAGGTGATATCTCATTGTGGCTTTGATTCACATTTCTCTAATAATTAGCGATGTTGCACATCTTTTCATGTGCCTGTTGGCCTTCTATATGTCTTCTTTGGAAAAATGTCTATTTAGGTCTTTTGCCCATTTTTTTATTGTTTTTTTTTTTAAATATATATTGAGTTGTATGAGCTGTTTGTGTATTTTGGATATTAACCCCTTGTCGGTTGCATCATTTGCAAATATTTTCTCCCATTCTGTAGGTTGTCTTTTTGGTTTTTTTATGGTTTCTTTTCCTGTGCAAAAGCTTTTAAGTTTGATTAGGTCCCATTTGTTTAGTTTTGCTTTTATTTCTCTTGCCTTGGGAGACTGATCTAAAAAATTATTGCTATGATTTATGTCAGAGAATGTTTTGCCTATGTTCTCTTCTAGGAATTTTATGGTGTCATGTCTTACATTGTCCTTAAACCATTTGGAGTTTATTTTTGTATGTGATGTGAGGGAATGTTCTAATTTCATTGATTTACATGTAGCTGTCCACTTTTCCCAACACCATGTGTTGAAGAGACCATCTTTTCTCCATTGTATATTCTTGCCTCCTTTGTCATAGATTAGTTGACTGTAGGTGCATGGCTTTATTTCTGGGCACTCTATTACCTATGTCTTTAAAGTAACACAGTCTCATTTAAAAAAATCTTTGATTCATTTTTAAATAACTTAAGCTCTCAATCTTTACACTTTTTTAAGGCTACCTGTATTTTTTCCAGTACTCATATTTCCAAGGAGATGGGCTTGTTTCTTTTTGTTTGGACACTATAAGTAGCAAAAATTATGAACTTTACCCCTTGTGATTGTTCTTGGCAGAACCCTTAGTAAACAGTTATACAGGTAACTTGAGACTCAGGGTAGATATGTAGAATCTGGTCATTGAGTCTCTGATAAGAATAATTACTGTTAAATTGGGTTATCTTTACTGAAGGGCAGACTTTTTTTTAAAAGTGGTTTCCAGGTCAAGTCATCATTTGTCTAGAGGGAAGTTGTGTCCTTGAAGAAATGGAGTAACCAGTTATTTAAATTTTCTGTGTCAAGGAGATCCCCTTTGAGGTAGTGAGCCAGTAGTACAAACTCTTACTCAGATTCTGTCATAACAGTCACCATAACTGGAGAGCCAATTCATCACAAGACTCAAGGTTGGGCTGGAATTTCTGGGAAGTTAGGATGGGGCGAGATGAGTGGGCATTAAACATGTTTGTTATAGATTAATGCATTCTCTTTACATGCGGGAGAATGAGTCGCATTCAGACTAGACCCCCTAAATGACCCTCCTGGGCATTCTCCAGGGTCAGCAGATAATTTATAGAACAGTTCAGAGAATTTCCTGCAAGGTTTTAGGATGAGTTGTGCCCCCAGACGGCCACTATGTGAAAACTAAGAGCCATTATCTCACCTGAGTGAGTCATGTGAAAAAGGAATCTTCAGTAACTGACATTTTCCATTTTGCCATTGCTTCTGGAACCTGTGTTTCATCACATCTGTTACCTACTTGTCTTATCCTGTAGCAAGTGAAAAGGCAGTCTTGTTTGTCTGGGAGTTTGTGTCACAGTCAACTTCCTCCTTTAGGGTCAAATATGCATTCCTTTGAGGAAAAAGACTGTAGGAACCTGCAACGGTTATGATGACTCTGTGAGAAGATAAATGGGGTCTTCAATAGTCACACATCAGCAAATGTTTTGTTGATTGTATTGTAACCCAAAGGATTGCAACCCAAAGGTTTGTGACATTAAACTACAGATAATGACATTGTTCTGTTGCCTTCTGGCTCTGTCAATTTGCTGAGACAGAAAATATGGTTATGTTACAAATTGTACCATGGCCTTCAGAGCAGCCCTTCAAAGCTTAGAGGCCTGGAAGTACAATGGGTCCCTGAAAGAACAATCCATTAGTCACGACATTAAAGTTCGTACTCCAAACCTCAACTCATGTGCAGTGTTTCCTGTATTAATGAATTAAAATATCTGAGAAAAGGTCACTTACCCCATCAACCTTGTATTAAAAAAAAAAAAAAAGCTCATTTAAAGTTTTTTTTTTTTTTTTTTAACATCTTTATTGGGGTATAATTGCTTTACAATGGTGTGTTAGTTTCTGCTTTATAACAGAGTGAGTCAGTTATACATATATATATGTTCCCATATCTCTTCCCTCTTTGTCTCCCTCCCTCCCACCCTCCCTATCCCACCCCTCCAGACAGCCACAAAGAACCGAGCAGGTTTCCCTGTGCCATGCGGCTGCTTCCCACTGGCTATCTACCTTACGTTTGTTAGTATATATATGTCCATGTCTCTCTCTCGCCCTAACACACCTCACCCTTCCCCCTCCCCATATCCTCAAGTCTGTTCTCCAGTAGGTCTCTGTCTTTATTCCTGTTTTACCCCTAGGTTCTTCATAACATTTTTTTTTCTTAAATTCCATATATATGTGTTAGCATACGGTATTTGTCCTTCTCTTTCTGACTTACTTCACTCTGTATGACAGACTCTAGATCTATCCACCTCATTACAAATAGCTCAATTTCGTTTCTTTTTATGGCTGAGTAATATTCCATTGTATATATGTGCCACATCTTCTTTATCCATTCATCCGACGACGGGCACTTAGGTTGTTTCCATCTCCGGGCTATTGTAAATAGAGCTGCAATGAACATTTTGGTACATGACTCTTTCTGAATTCTGGTTTCCTCAGGGTATATACCTAGTAGTGGGATTGCTGGGTCATATGGTAGTTCTATTTGTAGTTTTTTAAGGAACCTCCATACTGTTCTCCATAGTGGCTGAACCAATTCACATTCCCACCAGCAGTGCAAGAGTGTTCCCTTTTCTCCACACCCTCTCCAGCATTTATTGTTTCTAGATTTTTTGATGATGGCCATTCTGACTGGTGTGAGATGATATCTCATTGTAGTTTTGATTTGCATTTCTCTAATGATTAATGATGTTGAGCATTCTTTCATGTGTTTGTTGGCAGTCTGTATATCTTCTTTGGAGAAATGTCTATTTAGGTCTTCTGCCCATTTTTGGATTGGGTTGTTTATTTTTTTGTTATTGAGCTGCATGAGCTGCCTGTAAATTTTAGAGATTAATCCTTTGTCAGTTGATTCATTTGCAAATATTTTCTCCCATTCTGAGGGCTGTCTTTTGGTCTTGTTTATGGTTTCCTTTGCTGTGCAAAAGCTTTGAAGTTTCATTAGGTCCCATTTGTTTATTTTTGTTTTTATCTCCATTACTCTAGGAGATGGGTCAAGAAGGATCTTGCTGTGATTTATGTCATAGAGTGTTCTGCCTATGTTTTCCTCTAAGAGTTTGATAGTTTCTGGCCTTACATTTAGGTCTTTAATCCATTTTGAGCTTATTCATTTAAAGTTTTAAGTAAAACTTTCCTATTTGGCAGAAGTGCTAAATTAATTTTCACCAGTTATTGGGTTGGCCAAAATGGTCGTTCGGGTTTTCCGTATCTTACGGAAAACACGAATGACGGTTTTGGCCAACCCAATACTTAGCATGACAATTATTCACATAATTCTGGAGAAATGGCAATGAGCAAACCAAGTCTGAGCCTGTAGATGAAGGGTTCAGAGACCTGGGTTCAAATCTCGGCTCTGCTGCTGTGTAACCTGGAAAAGGTCGCTAACATACCTAGACCTCTGTGTTTTCTGTACTGTACATTTTTGAGGAGATTTTTATGTGCTTGGCACTGTTTTAAGCACATTATACTCAATGTCTACAATGCTATCAGGTAAGTAATACCTCTACCTTCATAAGGTTAGGGAAAGAGAAGCATGGAGAGGTCAAAAGTTATCTAAGGGGATGGAGCAAGGAGGGGGCAGAACCAGGATTCTGACCCAAGCTATCATGATAGCTGGTGCTACTGACCACTGGGCAATGCTGCCATGCCAACCACCACCCTTATCCATAAGTACAGTGGAAGAAATCCCTTTGGAAGAGCCCATTTATTTTTTTCTATTATTTTCAGTGTCTAGTCAGGCCTTGAATAATAACTAAGGGTTAGAAAGTTCTTTCTAAAGCTTTTACTTGGCAGCTAAAAATTTTAACAAGATTACTAACTTATAAACAAAGTTTTAGTTTGACTGGGCCTCAACAGGCTCTTCCAAAAGATGAGGAGACTTACCGGCTAAATTCCAAGTCTGTTGCTCTGGCTAGTGCTAAGCTAGTGTTCTCAGAGCCTTGATGCCCACAATCAGTGATTTCTGTACTCACACTGGATCTGCTGGGCTAAACCCTTGGACCCATATATTGTCACATTATTTTAGGAATCTTAAATTACCAGCTGTAAACTAATTTAAAAGAATCAATTTGTACACACTCTGCTTAGAATGGGATTCTGGTTGAACTTAAAAAATACGTACTTTTTCTTATCTGTATTCTTGATGTTTAGATGAATTCTTCTAAGACCGTGCATTGTTTGATGGCCAAGGATAAAGTTGAAAAGCTTGATTTCATTCAAGTAATCTATAATCAATGATTCAGAATGCTACGTTTAGCTGTATGATAGAATAATCATGGAGAAAATCATGGGAAAAGTGTATTTACAACAGGGGAGATTTTAAATGAGAGCAAAGTCTTCTCTCTCTCTCTCAACTGTGTGTGAATGTTTGTGGATGCCTATTTCTGGGAAGGTTAAGAAAGGATGATGCTCAGAAGTAAAGAGTAGTCATTAAAATTTTGTTTAATTAATAATTCCTTCACAAGTTTCTAGAGGAAATTTGACTCTTGGTCTTTTGATACCATGACACTTCCTTGTGAAATGCATTGGGATATCCACATCACCTTTCACCTTACCTCTGAATTTCTCATTATTTCATGACTCATAGCAGCGACTTCACCCATTCTTTTCCAAAAAAAAAAAAAAGTGTGGTAGCTGCTATGGAAATACTTCTGAGTCAGTCAGAAGTGAGGCAGGTTGCCAAATGGCTGATTCAGTCCCCAGAACTTAGAGGAGGACAATTAGAGAATTAAAGGTTGTAAATTCAGTTGTGGGGTTAATGGCTTATACAGTGGTTTATGCAAGTTCACTTACTACCTGTGACACCACAGGAAATTCACCTTAATTTTTTATTCATACACCTACGCTACTCCTGTCTTAACCTGTTTGGTATGGGTACATACTAGGTAAAAAGTCTATGACCATCCTTTCTAAGTCTATTTGGACAAGTTTTATAATAGGAAAAAATGGTCAGTAACTTAACACTTAGGATCACTTCCATTTCATTTTTCATGGAACAGGCCCAATAGGGGACCAAATTCCTTGGGTAAGGGTCCTAGTGTAGTCCCAACAAATGTGGATCAAGTACACCCAGTTGTGTACTAATAAGTATTGTAATTGCCTCATACATTTGGACTGTGAAATATCCTTTCTATGAAGCTTGAAGTATCTATGAAATAAAAAACCAAACAAGCAAATATAGAAAAACTGTTACACAGAGCTCCTATATGATATTTTAATGCACACATTTGCTTCATTCTAATTCTAAAATTTGATAAGGTGGTTCTTTATTTCATTTGAAAAAAAGTAAAAAATATGTTGAAAATACATGGAGGCAAATCAAGCATAGTCTGATCTTCGGTTCATTCAGCCATCGTACCCAATAAGTGATCCAGAGCTTTGTTTCCTCTAGGCAAGATGAATAGATCTATATTTAGTTTCACTGTGAGGATGACAAAAGAGTCTGTCTCTACCACATTAGTCTCCATTATGCCTAGGGTGCTTTTCTCAGACCTGAGTTTAAATTCACCTACTGACCTCTCACCTTTTCCGCGAGAGTTAGACAGGAAGTTACATTGAACAGCTTCCGCTCTTTGGGTTGAGACTTGTAGCAGGCCCCGAATGCCACATGACCATCCTTTGTACGTTAATCAGTAGAGCTTCTGTAATGTATTATCTCCAAATGGATGATAGGAGAAATTGGAGAAAAGGAGCCAAGAACAGCATTCCTCTTCCACTGTCTGGTGTGGGAGAGAGAGTGGAGAACAGAGTTAATATAACTGAGTTGAAAGCAGTGTTCATAGGCAAAGCTTAAGATCCATACTTGGAAGACAATGAAAGACAATGAACAGACAAGGAGAGTGCTGAGTGCAGAAGGTGAGCATTCTTTCCGTTTGTCCTTCCCTCTGCGTGTGTGGCTGTCCAGGTCTGTATAAATAGAGCATGTGGCAGAGTCTTGGGGGACTCCAAACTGATGATTATTATTTTTTTTAATCTGGAGTTTAGGTTTTCTATTCTGTCTAAGAAGCTGTTTTTCTTGTCAGCAAGACAATATTTCAACACAAAGGATTGTAAATTTCCTCAGTACAGATAGTATATTTACTTTTTCCTTTATATCTTCAATAGAATCTAAGCCAGTGCTATGTTCTCAGTAGGTATCTGAAGTTGGGGTCTCTATGCACCTTTCCCTCCTGAAAATGGTACCTCATTTCCTCCATCTTGTTTTCAAACAAGCTGAGCAATAATAGGAGGCCAAAATATCATTTTTATTTCTAATAGAGACTAGACTGGAGAATTAGGCTTTAGGTTTGTTAACTAAGTGGACTCACTAATGAACTCAGATTTAGGTAGACTCACTGACCCAATCATAACAATGATGGTAGAGGTGGGCCACCAGGATGTGGCCTGTCTTAGTAATGCTTTTGCCATGGGGGCACAGACAGAATTTTTGCTGTCTATGGACAGATTCATTCCCATGAGGAATGTATGGGAGCTGAGACAAGCATACCCAGTTATTCATCCTATTTACCAATCAGATAAGCCAGTCACCACCCTAAATATGGAATGAGTAAAGGGGTAAAGGAGTAAAGAGAGATTCAGAGTTATATAATTTAAATATCTTTCATAGGAAAGAAATACTAGGCTTCAGAAAGAACTATTCTCTACTTCTTTTTGTCCTTGATGAATGTAATGAATGACCATTCATGGGCACATCATGTGTTTATGTTTGTGCATATAAGTGTGCTGGAGGATGCTTTATGCTGGAGATGCTTTAAAGGAAATGATAAACTAGAAAGGCTAGTTTATTTGTTTTGTTATCTAGGGGGTTGGGATTTTGTAGCAGGAAGCTATTCCTTTCCCTTTGAAAATGATAGGTTTTTTCCATAGGTAGTTACATAGTAAGCCCCATCATGTGCCTCCCTAATTAAATTCCTCAGATGACTTCCCACTATACTCAGACTATAATCCAAACTCTTTATGATGCCCCAAGGACTAGAAAGCCTCCATAATGTGGCCCTTGCCTACTCTTACCTCTCATATCCCCTTGATCACTCTGCTCCAGGAATAGTGATATTTGGTTGTGATTGCTTATAATTTTATTAATTCATTTTTTAAAAATTGGCTACACAAAGTTGATTCCCATTTAAAGTGTACTTGCTGTTCCCTTTGCCTGGAATCGTTGTGTATTTGAGTCCTCTTGTCATATAAGCATTTGCACCAATGTCATTTCCTTGGGAAGGTCTTCCCTGATTACCTAGTCAAAAGTAGTTGCCCAGTCACTCAGTCATTTGGTTGTTCTATTCTCTGTATAGCTCTTACGTAATCAGACAGTTTTGTTTGTTGTTTATCCTTTATTTTGTTTCTCCCATGAAAGTTCTAGTAAACCAGTGGGCCTGTCCTTCAATTTGCTACTGTAGGTCCCAGTCATGCACTTGGTAGGAGCTCATCAAGTATTTGGTGAATGAGTGAATTGTTCCCCTCATCATACTACTGCTGAACAAAAACACCATCTTGTATATACAGCAGTTATTTCAGAGGTCACGCCAAAGTATAATGTCAGCTTTGGACATAGATGAAAGTGAGGATGCATTTCCTAACAACCTGCTGTCAGCTAACAAAAAGGAATAGAGCATGTTAACAACACACCTTGACAAAGTTGAGAATGATCACTGCAGTCCAGAAAATTCATGAGCTTTCACTGGCTAATAGATTTCAGTGGCTGCAAAGAGTTTCCATGGTTCAAAAGCAATTCCCATTCCACATTTCCTGTTTTATCAAATTGTGAATCACTATGTTGTACACCTGAAACTTACATAATATTGTAAATCAACTATATCTCAATAAATTAAAAAAAGACTGGCATGGAAACAGACCTACAGCCTTTAGTCTGGATCTCAAACATCTTAAAAACAAAGGCATTGTGCAGGTCTCAAAGACAAGGTGTGCTCTTGTTTGGGACTAACAAACCAGAATAGATGATCAATTCTCAGATCTTATATTTGGACTACTTCTTATGACTGGGAAATGACATAGTATCTTTAGGGTTGTGACTTGACTTTAATTTAACCTAATAAAAATAGGTTGGAAAGGTTGAATATTTCAAAGGTAACTCTGATAAAAGGGTTGAATGTCATTTGAAACTGAATTTCAGTTTTAGGTTTCCTTTTTGTCCATCTCAGTGTCTTGAATGGAGGCATGCAAAGTCTGCATCATTGTGACAGAAGTATATTTAGGCATTTCACTTTCACCATCTCCCCTCCAAGGAAACCTGATGTTCTAGACAAAATGGATCAATACGTAGCAGTGGTGATACTCCTCTTTCTCTTCTACATACAAAAGCATTTGTTTAATACTTGTCAATATGAAAAGGAAGCCTAGAAGTTGGGCCTCATCCAAGAGTTGGGGCAGCCCATGGGTAGGTTTATAGCAGCTTTAGGTTTAGGGCATGAAGCCTGGAAGGGAGTAGCTAAATATTTTCTCTTCTAGATCTTATATATATATAATTATCTTTATAAATTTATATATATAATCTATGTATTATATTGACATATTTTTATATATAGTTTATATACATAAATTTACATTCCATGATTATTAAATTATATTATACATATATTTGTCTACATATCTTTAACTCACTTGTACCTCTTCACTTTTCCAGCATAAATTGTGTTTTCATGACTAACTCTTGTTAAAATCTCAGTCTCTTATGTTCTATTTCCTTCACTCGCATTTCAGGAACACAGGTTAATTTAGACTGTGCCTCAGGATCTCTGAGGTCTGTACTGGATTCCAGGACTTAGCTCAAGGATCCAGCTGCCTCATGTTGATATGGAATGGTCCAGGTATGGACAAAAGAATGTCAAATGTGAGGTATGCCAAAGGTCCATTTTAGCCCCAGCCCAAATATCTCCAGCTGTGGGTGCCAGAATGGAAATAATGATGCAAAATTGATATGTCTGAGTCAAAAGGGGTAAGCTACCTTCAACTTTAAACTCAGAGGACTATTCAAAGGAGGTAACTGAATAGTGCCTCCCCTTGTGACAAAGGCAGCAAGCATGATCCAGTGAGTTCAATCTCCTTTAGAGTAAAGCCTGCCTTAGGACCTGTTCTCTTTACTCATCTCAGGGTCAATCCCTTCCTAAATTCCCCTGCCCAGAGAGAACTTGTGGCCTGAGGAGTCACGTCGTATAAATCTGCCTCAGTTTAAAATTCTACCCTCTCTGTCAAGGACTGGATGGTAAGAGAAGTAGTCTGCGGGAAGGAATTAAGATAAAATTATTGACCGCTGTGTTATGTCTCATAGCATGAAGAAAGGCACAAAATTTTATTATCATCATTGGTCTATATGAGCAGCCAGACACCCACTCAGCGAGGACAGGGACTTCAGCTTCTTCATTGTTGTCTAGAAAAGTACCTGGTAAAAGAGCAATGAATACCTATTGAAAAGTTGAATCAATGCATTGATGAAGACCTTACATTCTGTCATGCTTGTCAGAGTCTGAGAGTTCATTTGGCTCTGATAAAGAAATTCCCCTGCATCAGGTCTCAGGGTAGATTAAAAGAGAAAAACCCATTCTAATGAGCTCAGATCCATGTGATACTCATCATTTTCATTTACAAATGCATAGCAATTTGAGAAACAGAAAGTGTGACCCTATATACCCGCAAATACTTGTCAGTTGGCCAACAGGTGCACTAGACCAGGTGAAAAGATAACCCACTAGATAAGCCTTCTATGGTTGCAACATGCAAGAAAATCATTTACCAGACAGAGGAGTCTAGTTGTCTCTTGCACGCAATGGGTAGGTGAGTGCAGAGAACAAGGTACATACTCCAGGATTTTTCCTGCATTTCAAGTATCACAGGGCAATCACAAGTCAGTCAGAGTAAGCTGGGGTCAATTCTACCCCACCCACCCTGTGCAGCATTCCGTTGTGTTCCTGTCAGAGGATCCATGGGTCAAATTACCTTTGACTTGACTCTGGAAAACCACACTGTCACCTGAAGAGGGCCGAAGGGGGAAAAAAAATCATATAAATAGTTAACATTAATTTCCAGTGGGAATTAGCTCCTCTTCCACATGTTTTTGCACAAATATGAACTAAGTCAACAGGTGATCCTAGAGAAAGCACTACAAGCATCTTTCTGGACACCTGGCTGAACCTGATTCTCTATTTTCCCACTGAGTTATTAAAAAGCTAAACTTCATACCTGAAATCTAATAACTTTTAAAGATGTAAGAGATTATGTAGATTCATCTGTAAGGAAAGGCAATAGACAGAGTATTCTTATCTTCATCCATGACTCTCCTCACATTGTTTTGTGCCAACTTCTAGATGTATATACAGGATATGATCCCCACAACCAAACAGGCAACAGAGCATCTTTAGTCTCCCATGAACAGTCCTAAGAATAGACAAGTCAGTATCACAAAAGAGAAGAAATCATTCAATTTTTTCACTCAAAAAAGCTCATTCAAATTTTTAAAGTATGCTCTCCTGTTAAATGAGCTTTGGTTTTAGTTTTTATTTAGGTTTCCTTTGTAGTCTTTAAAAATCTCTTGCTTATATCCTCCGAACTCTCAGCTCCTTACTTTAGTTGATAATATTCAGTATTCCCTTTGGTGCTGTGAGGGGATTTGTTGGAGGAATAAACATAAATGTCCATGGCTAATAATTACCCAATTGTTACCATGTGTCAGGCTTACAACAACTCCATGAGGCAGGTTCTATATTAACCTGAGATTTAGAATAAATATTAAAGTAACTTAGAGTCTTGATTTACTTTTTAAAAAAGACTTCACTAACTCAAAATTGAACATTAAGCTAAGAACTAAAACTATGAATCTAGAAGAAATCATATTAGAAAATCTTCATAACCTTGAGTAGGCAAATATTTCTTAGACCAAAAAAAATCATGCTTTTGAAAGATGCTGTTAAGAAACTAAAAAGGCAAACCACAGATTGGGGGAAAATATTTGCAAAGTTATATCAATAAATAATTCTTACAACTAAGTAAGAAAAGGATAACCTGATTTTAAAATCATTTGAACAGACACTTTGCTAAAAAAGATATATGAATGGCACAAAAATGCATAAAGAGATGTTCAACGTCATTAGTCATCAAGGGAATGCAAATGGGGGCTTCCCTTGTGGCGCAATTTGGTTGAGAGTCCGCCTGCCGATGCAGGGGACATGGGTTCGTGCCCCAGGCCGGGAAGATCCCACATGCCGCCGAGCGGCTAGTCCCGTGAGCTACGGCCGCTGAGCCTGCGCATCCGGAGCCTGTGCTCCACAACGGGAGAGGCCACAACAATGAGAGGCCCGCGTACCGCAAAAAAAAAAAAAAAAAAAAAAAAGGGGGGGACTGCAAATGAAAGCTGTAACAGAATACCACTGCACACCCACAAGGATGGCTAAAATCCAAGAGTGACAATGCCAACTGATGGAAAGGATGTGCAGCAATTATAACTCTCATATATTGGTATGGGAATGTATAATACAACCATTTTAGAAAACAGTTTGGCAATTTATTATATAGATATACACTTACCATATGACTCAGCATTCCCAATCTTAGAAATTTTCCAGGTGACAATAAAAACATACGTCCCCAAAAGATGTGTATTTTACTTATAAATTAGCTTTTAAATAATTGTCCCAAACCAAAAAAAAAAACCCAAATCCACTTCTGAGTGGATAAACAAATTGTATTGTATTATTATATCTGTACGATGGAATATCACTTAGCAAAAAGAAAAAAAAAGAAAAAGAAAAAAAAGAAAGAAACAGATTCCTACACAAGCAACAACACGAACAAATCTCAAATCATTATACTGGTTGAAAGAAACCAGAAATAGAAGACTGCATATGTCTGACTGTAGGTACAGGAAATTCTTGAAGAGGCAAAACAAGAGTGACAGAAAGCAGATCAATGATTGGCAGGGGCTGGGAGTAGGGAGAATTGTGGGGTAGTGAAATCTTCTATTTCTTCATTGTGGTGGTGGTTACATGACAGGATACATTTGTCAAAACTTTTTGAACTCTACACTTAAAATGGGTACATTTTTATTATACATAAGTTATGCCTCAATAAAACTGATGAAAAAATTCTAAGTTAATGTGCTATACAAAGAGACATTAAAAAGTGGCTTCCCTTCCTGTATTCTTATGTACATTACACTTACCCTAGGATTTTGGCATCAGGAATAGGTTTTTTTATAAGCTGCTATCAGGGAGGGCACAGATACAGTCCAGAATTGTGCTGTCTGGTATAGGAGCCTCTAGACACATGTGGCTATTTGAATTTCAATTAATTAAAATTAAATAAAATTTACAATTTAATTGCTTAGTCAGCCAGCCACATTTCAAGAGCTGAACAGCCACATGTGACCGGTGGCTACTGTATAGGACAGTGCAGTTATATAAAGCACATTTCCATTGTCACAGAAACTGGACTGTGCTGGCCTAGAACACATTTCTGAATAAATTTTGTAAGCAAATAGCAAATGCAGGAATCTGAAAGCCTTTGGTTTACAAAAGACAAGCTTTGTTGAAAGACAGTGTGCCTTTCTCCTCCCTTCCCCATCCCCCCACCCCCCTGGGTATTAAAGTATCTAAGAGTGAGTGGTCAGCTTAGAGTCACACTGAATAGGGCAGAGGGTGCGGAGGATGAGAATCAGTCATGGTGGGTATCACAACTTTCAAAAGAAGGTTTCAGCCTACAAGAACATGGACTAGTCAAGATCAATAGACACCCAGAAGTTATCAGCAAATACGGAGAAAGCCAGGCGGACAAGGCGTCCGTCTCAGAATGCCAGGAAAATATCCAAGGCCCCTTAAGCTTAGATCACCTTAGAAATGAAAAAAGGAGGGAAACCTCAGGGGAGTAAGAGGTCCTAGAATTTGACTTGGGAGCTACTTAAAGTAGACACGGGCTTTAAATGCAGATGCTCATGCTACCGTGAGTTGGCAAGACAAAGTTGTCAGCCAGCAATAGAAATAGGCCTTGTAAACCTAACATGAATTCCATTAGAGGAAAATAAAAAAGATGTTGTTGCAGCTCAAAAAATTCATCTAACTTTACCAGATCAGAAGTTTTGGGCTGGCTTGGAAGACTAGTGGTGCGCAGGACGCTATTGATGACCCCAACTGTGAGAGGAGAAAAAAGAGCTTATCTGTGGGCCTCACTAACCTGGGAGCTATTTGGTATGTCAACATTTTTTCAAGTGTGGTTTCTTAACCTGGAGCTTCTGCAGGCACTCTACTTATGTCCAAGCACCTATAGTGACTAGATGATGGGAGGTGGTATCCAAGAAGAGAAAGATGAGCCTCAAGAAATTTGTGAGCATCTCCAGGACTTATTTGCCTTGTTGCAAATCAGTAACAGGTGCTACATTGATCCATCGGGATTTGTTAAAGCTTTGGGCTTGGACACAGGGCAGCAGCAGGATGCCCAAGAATTTTCAAAGCTCTTTATGTCTCTTTTGGAAGATACTTTGTCTAAACAAAAGAATCCCGATGTGAATCCCCAACAGCAGTTCTGTGGGGAATAAACTTATGTAACTGTCTGCAATCAGTGCTGCAGAGAATCTAAGCTTTTATCAAAGTTTTATGAACTGGAGTTAAATATCCAAGGCTACAAACAGTTAAGAGATTGTATCTCGGAATTTTTGAAGGAAGAAAAATTAGGAGACAATTGGTACATTTGTGAAAACTGTCAAAGCAAACAGAATGCAACAAGGAAGATCCGACTCCTTAGTCTTCCTTGTACTCTGAACTTATAGCTAATGTGTTTTGTCTTTGGCAGGCAAACTGGGCATAAGAAAAAGCTGAATACCTACATTGGCTTCTCAGAAGTTTTGGATATGGAGCCTTATGTGGAACACAAAGGTGGGTCCTATGTGTATGAACATAGTGCAGTCCTCATACACAGAGAAGTGAGCACTTATTCTGGTCACTACATTGCCCATGTGAAAGATCCACAGTCTGGTGAATGGTATAAGTTTAACAACAAAGACAGAAAAGATGGAGGGGAAGAAATTACAACTAGGGATTGAGGAAGATCTAGCAGAACCTTCTCAATCCCAGACATGTATACCCAAGTGTGGCAAAGGAACTCACTGCTCTTGAAATGCGTACATGTTGGTTTATAGACTGCAAACTAAAGAAAAACCCAATATAACTATTCAGGTACCAGCCTTTCTTCAAGAGCTGGTAGATCGGGATAATTTCAGATTTGAGGAGTGGTGTATTGAAATGGCCGAGATGTGTAAGAAAAGTGTGGATAAAGGAAAAGCAAAGCATGAAGAAGTTAAGGAGCTGTACCAAAGGTTACCTGCTGGAGGTGGTCTGTAAGATCTTCTAGGACAGTCGGTGCCCAATCTGAGCTACTAGCTCCAGGTGGGCACCCTCACAACCTTATCTCTCAGGGCCTGACTAAGGCCTGGTTTAGAGCCTTGTGGGAGGTCTCTGGATGGGGGAGGCTAGGGTGGTGTAAAGGATGTAGCTTGCCAGGTGGATGTGGCACATGGGGTGTGGTCACCCCACTTCCCTGGTTGTGCAAAGATTGCAGAGCACGCAGACAAACCTCTGTTATGGCTACCCAAGAAAGAAACCAAGGAGCCCTAGTGAATTTACAGACTAGTGAAAGTAATGGCCATTTATTGAGCACCTGTGAATCAGGTGCCACCAGGAGCAGCACAAACTTGTTTTGTGATCTCACTCTCGGTGCCTATACATCTGCCGTCATTCTGTCACTTCCTAAGGCATTCTTGTCTTTATTGCTGAAGATCTGAGAAAAAAGTTTACCTGGTACATTGCCTCAGGGAGCGCTCACCTCATGAAGAAGTTCAGGGTAAAGGCACGACTGCCAAAGCAGGAGTGAGAGTGACTTGACCCCAGGATGCAGACCTCAAAGAGGCCGCGGCCACAGGAGACTGGAGTCCTGGCCCCTCTCAGCCTTCCCGGAGGGCTTCAACTGGGCCCCTCAGGCCATGCTCTGGCAACACAGACCCTGTGTTGCCTCGCATTGCCTACCTAGTCGTCCTGTTGCCAGAATGAGCTGAAGTCTGAAAATTGCTCATCAGGACAAGGCATAGCACAGGCATCTTCTCTGTGGTTTCACTTGCCAATGACCACTATCTTGATAGTTCTATGTGGTTGACAGGGTCTTGGTACTCCAGCCAGAGCCTCTGAGGTGGGAGAGCCAAATTCAGGACATTGGACGACCAGAGACCTCCAGGGCTCTTGTAAGAGTCAAGAGCTCTCTCAGAGATCTCTGTCTCAATGCTAAGACCCAGCTGCATCCAATGTCCAGCAAGCTACGGTGCTGGACGCCCCGTGCCAAACAACTAGCAAAAGAGGAACACAACCCCACCCATTAGCAGGGAGGCTGCCTAAAATCATACTAAGTTCACAGACATCCCAAAACACACCACCTGACGTGCCCCTGCCCACCAGAAAGACAAGATCCAGGCCCACACACCAGAACAAAGGCACCAGTCCCCTCCTCAAGGAACCCTACACAAACAACAGAACCAATCTCACCCACTGGGGGCAGACACCAAAAACAATGGGAACTACGAACCTATAGTGCATGCAAAGGACCCCAGACACAGTAAGTTAAACAAAATGAGAAGACAGAGAAATATGCAGCAGATGAAGGAGCAAGGCAAAAACCTACAAAGTAAAACAAATGAAGAGGAAATAGGCAGTCTACCTGAAAAAGAATTCAGAATAATGATAGTAAAGATGATCCAAAATCTTGGAAATAGAATGGAGAAAATACAAGTAACATTTAACAAGGACCTAGAAGAACTAAAGAACAAACAAACAATGATGAACAACACAAGAAATGAAATTAAAAATTCTCTAGAAGGAATCACTAGCAGAATAACTGAGGCAGAAGAACGGATAAGTGACCTGGAATATAAAAAAGTGGAAATAATTACCACAGAGCAGAATAAAGAAAAAAGAATGAAAAGAATTCAGGACAGTCTCACAGACCTCTGGGACAACATGAAACACACCAACATTTGAATTATAGGGGTCCCAGAGGAAGAAGAGATAAAGAAAGGGCTGAGAAAATGTTTGAAGAGATTTTAGTTGAAATCTTCTCTAACATGGGAAAGGAAATAGTCAATCAAGTCCAGGAAGGGCAGAGTCCCATACAGGATAAATCCGAGGAGAAACATGCCAAGATACAATAATCAAACTATCAAAAATTAAATACAAAGATAAAATATTAAAAGCAGCAAGGGAAAAGTAACATATAACATACAAGAGAATCCTTGTAAGGTTAACAATGAATCATTCAGCAGAAACTATGCAAGCCAGAAGGGAGTGGCAGGACATATTTAAAGTGATGAAAGGGAAAATCCTACAACCAAGATTACTCTACCGAGCAAGGATCTCATTCAGATTGAACAGAGAAATTAAAAACCTTACAGACAAACAAAAGTTAAGAGAATTCTGCACCACCAAACCAGTTTTACAACAAATGCTAAAGGAACTCCTCTAGGGAGGAAACACAAGAAAAGGAAAAGACCTACAATAACAGGCCCAAAACATTTAAGAAAATGGTCATAGGAACATACATACAACATACATAACTACCTTAAATGTAAATGGATTAAATGCTCCAAAGAAAAGAAATAGACTGGCTAAATGGATACAAAAACAAAACACATACATATGCTGTCTACAAGAGACCCACTTCAGACCTAGGGACACATACAGACTGAAAGTGTGGGGATGGAAAAAGATATTCCATGCAAATGGAAATCAAAAGAAAGCTGGAGTAGCAATGCTCATATCAGACAAAATTGACTTTAAAATAAAGACTATTACAAGAGACAAGGAAAGACACTACATAATGATCAAGGGATGAATCCAAGAAGAAGATAGAACAATATTTATGCACCCAACATAGGAACACCTCAATATATAATGCAAATCCTAACAGCCATAAAAGGGGAAATCAACAGTAACACAATCATAGTAGAGGAATTTAACATCCCACTTTCACCAATGGACAGATCATCCAAAATGAAAATAAATAAGGAAACACAAGCTTTAAATGACACATTAAACAAAATGGAGTTAGTTGATATTTATAGCACATTCCATCAAAAACAAGAGAATACATTTTCTTCTCAAGTGCTCATGGAATATTCTCCATGAGACAAGAGAATACACTTTCTTCTCAAGTGCTCATGGAATATTCTCCAGGATAGATCATACCTTGGGTCACAAATGAAGCTTCAGTAAATTTAAGAAAATTGAAATCATATCAAGCATCTTTTCTGACCACAATGCTATGAGATTAGAAATCAATTACAGGGAAAAACCATAAAAAATCACAAACACGTGGAGGATAAACAATACGTTACTAAAAAACCAAGAGATCACTGAAGAAATCAAAGAGGAAATCAAAAAATACCTAGAGACAAATGACAATGAAAACACAATGATCCAAAACCTACAGGATGCAGCAAAAGCAGTTCTAAGAGGGAAGTTTATAGCTATACAAACCTACCTCAAGAAACAACAAAAAACTCAACTAAAAAACCTAACCTTACACCTAAAGGAACTAGAGAAAGAAGAACAAACAAAACCCAAAGTTAGCAGAAGGAAAGAAATCATAAAGATCAGAGTAGAAATAAATGAAATAGAAATAAAGAAAACAATAGAAAAGATGAATAAAACTAAAAGCTGGTTCTTTGAGAAGATAAACAAAATTGATAAACCATTAGCCAGACTCATCAAGAAAGAGAGGGAGAGAACTCAAATCAAAAAAATTAGAAAAGAAAAAGCAGAAGTAACAACAGACACTGCAGAAATACAAAGCAGAAATACAAATTAACAAAGTAATCTCCTAAGAGATTACTACAAGCAACTCTATGCCAACAAAATGGACAACCTGGAAGAAATGGACAAATTCTTAGAAAGGTATAACCTTCCAAGACTGAACCAGGAAGAAATAGAAAACATGAACAGACCAATCACAAGTAATGAAATTGAAACTGTGATTAAAATCTTCCAACAAACAAAAGTCCAGGACCAGATGGCCTCACAGGTGAATTCTATCAAATATTTAGAGAAGAGCTAACACCCATCCTTCTCAAACACTTCCAAAAAATTGCAGAGGATGGAACACTCCAAAACACATTCTATGAGGCCACCATCGCCCTGATACCAAAACCAGACAAAGAAACTACAAAAAAAGAAAATTACAGACCAATATCACTGATGAATATAGATGCAAAAATTCCTCAACAAAATACTAGCAAACAGAATCCGACAACACATTAAAAGGATGATACACCATGATCAAGTGGGATTTATCCCACGGATGCAAAGATTCTTCAATATATGCAAATCAATCAATGTGATACACCATATTAACAAAGTGAAGAATAATAACCATAGATCATCTCAACAGATGCAAAAAAAGCTTTAGACAAAATTCAACACCCATTTATGATAAAAACTCCCCAGAAAGTGGGCATAGAGGCAACCTTCCTCAACATAATAAAGGCCATATATGACAAACCCACAGCAAACATCATTCTCAATGGGGAAAACATGAAAGCATTTCATCTAAGATCAGGAACAAGACAAGGATGTCCATTCTCATGTCTATTATTCAAAATAGTTTTGGAAGTCCTAGCCATGGCAATCAGAGAAGAAAAAGAAATAAAAGGAATCCAAATTGGAAGAGAAGAAGTAAAACTGTCACTGTTTGCAGATGACATGATACTATACATAGAGAATCCTAAAGATGCCACCAGACAACTACTAGAGCTAATCAATGAATTTGGTAAAGTTGCAGGATACAAAATTAATTCACAGAAATCTCTTGCATTCCTGTACACTGATGATGAAAAATCTGAAAGAGAAATTAAGGAAACACTCCCATTTACCATTGCAACAAAAAGAATAAAATACCTAGGAATAAACCTATCTAGGGAGACAAAAGAGCTGTATGCAGGAAACTATAAGACACTGTTGAAAGACATTAAAGATGATACCAACAGATGGAGAGATATACCTTGTTCTTGCATTGGAAGAATCACCATTGTGAAAATGACTCTATGACCCAAAGCGATCTACAGATTCAATGCAATCTCTATCAAATTACCAATGGCATTTTTTACAGAACTAGAACAAAAATATCTTAAAATTTTTTATGGAGACACAAAAGACCCCGAATAGCCAAAGCAGTCTTGAGGGAAAAAAATGGGAGCTGGAGGAATCAGACTTCCTGACTTCAGACTATACTACAAAGGTACAATAATCAAGACAATATGGTACTGGCACAAAAACATAAATATAGATTAATGGAACGGATAGAAAGCCCAGAGATAAACCCACACACCTATGGTCAACTAATCTATGACAAAGGAGGCAAAGATATATAATGGAGAAAAGACAGTCTCTTCAATAAGTGGTGCTGGGAAAACTGGGCAGGTACATGTAAAAGAATGAAACTAGAACACTCCCTAACACCATACACAAAAATAAACTGAAAATGAATTAGAGACCTAAATGTAAGACCGGACACTATAAAACTCTTAGAGGAAAACATAGGAAGAACACTCTTTGACATAAATCACAGCAAGATCTTTTTTGATCCACCTCCTAGGGTAATGGAAATAAAAACAAAAATAAACAAATGGGACCTAATGAAACTTAAAAGCTCTTGCAAAGCAAACTACAAACAAGATGAAAAGACAATCCTCAGAATGGGAAAAAAATATTTGTAAATGAATCAATGGACAAAGGATTAATCCCCAAAATATCTAAACAGCTCATGCAGCTCAATATTAAAAAAACAAGCAACCCAATCCAAAAATGGACAGAACTAAACAGACATGTCTCCAATGAAGATATACAGATGGCCAAGAAGCACATGAAAAGCTGCTCAACATCACTAATTATTAGAGAAATGCCAATCAAAACTACACCAGTTAAAATGGGCATCATCAGAATTTCTACAAACAACAAATGCTGGAGAGGGTGTGGAGAAAAGGGAACACGCTTGCACTGTTGGTGGGAATGTAAATTGATACAGCCACTATGGAGAACAGTATGGAGGTTCCTTGAAAAACAAAAAATAGAATTAACATAGGACACAGCAATCCCACTACTGGGCATATACCCAGAGAAAACCATAATTCAAAAAGACACATGCACCCCAATGTTCATTGCAGCACTATTTACAATAGCCAGGTTATGGAAGCAACCTAAATGCCCAATGACAGATGAATAGATAAAGAAGATGTGGTACATATATACAATGTAATATTACTCAGCCATATAAAGGAACGAAATTGGTCACTTTTTTGATACGTGGTTGAATCTAGAGACTGTCATACAGAGTGAAGTAAGTCAGAAAGAGAAAAACAAATATCACAAATTAATGCATATATGTGGCACATAAAAGAATGGTACAGATGAACCAGTTTGCAGCGCAGAAATTGAGACACAGATATAGAGAACAAACATATGGACACCAAGGTGGGAAAGTGGCAGGGGGTGGGGGTAGTTGTGTGATGAATTGGGAGATTGGAATTGACATGTGTACACTGATGTGTATAAAATGGATGACTAATAAGAAACTTCTGTATTAAAAAAAAAAAAGAAAATGCCAAAAAAAAAAAAACTACAATGATGTATCACCTCACACTGATCAGAATGGCCATCATCAAAAAATCTACAAACAATAGATTTGTAGTCAAATCTATTGTTTGCTGGAGAGGGTGTGAACAAAATGAAACCCTCTTGCACTGTTGGTGGGAATGTAAATTGTTACAGCTTCTATGGAGAACAGTTGGAGGTTCCTTAAAAAACTAAAAATAGAACTACCATATAAAGCAGCAATTTCACTACTGGGCATATATCCTGAGAAAACCATAATTCAAAAAGAGTCATGTACCACAATGTTCATTGCAGCACTATTTACAACAGCCAGGACATGGAAGCAACTGAAGTGTCCATTGACAGATGAATGGATAAAGAAGATGTGGCACATGTATACAATGGAATATTACTCAGCCATAAAAAGAAATGAAATTGAGTTATCTTTAATGAGGTGGATGGACCTGGAGTCTGTCATACAGAGTGAAAGGGAAAACCAAATACCATATGCTAACACATATATATATGGAATCTAAAAAAAAAAAATTTCTAATGAAACTAGGCGCAGGACAGGAATAAAGACGCAGAGGTAGAGAATGGACCTGAGGACATGGGGATGGGGGAGGGTAGACTGGGACAAAGTGAGAGAGTAGCATTGACATACCCTACCAAATGGAAAATAGATAGCTAGTTGGAAGCAGCCGCATAGCACAGGGAGATCAGCTGGGTGTTTTGTGACCACCTAGAGGGGTGGGATAGGGAGGATGAGAGGGAGGCTCAAGAGGGAGGGGATATGGGGATATATGTATACATATAGCTGATTCACTTTGTTATGTAACAGAAACTAACACAATATTGTAGAGCAATTATAGTCCAATAAAGTTGTTAAAAAAAATTAAAAACGGTATTCTGGAGCAGCTCTATTGCCATTAAGTACCTTGTTTCTTTTGTTCACAAATGTGTATGAGCAAACTTTCCCCTGCCCTTCCTTATTTATAACCCATTAATGCCAACTTATTCACTATACAATTACTGTGTAAACCAACAGTAACTTAATGTGTAGCGCTCTGTATAATTTTCATTATCATGCACTTTTAAAAATGGGATGCTCTTAATAAATTATGAGGTTTAGGTTTAAAAAAAAAAGTTTTCATGCATTTTCTAACGACTCAAAATAAGAAATACATTTCCTATCCCTGCCTCGTATACATTCATACATATATGATTCAAACAAAAAATTAACCTCGTTATTTGCAGTGTGATATATTTTCTATCATAATCTATTTTATTTCATTTGAAAAAAATATTGGTCAAGATTCAGTAAATTAGTCTCATGATCAATTAAAGGGTCAAAATCCAATTATAAATACTGTGAAATAAATTTTCATTTGGAAAGAAGGAGACTCAGAATGAGTTAGCATAAATGCTATTGAGTAAGAGTTATACTATTTCATTCACGTAGTCATGTCATTTTTTGCAAGATGAGAGTCATGGGATTTTGGTAAGTAGATCAGTAAAAAGAATGATGTAATTCTTTCTCAATCTTTACAAATTCTAATCTGGAAGAGGAAAGTTCAAAGAGTAGAGAGTGGAAATGAAAGGTGGTTTACTGCTTTCTCCAAAACTATTTATTTATAGATGAAAAGAAACAGCTGATGGGGGTAAAATACACCATTAAATTTAAACTAGACAGTGAGACAAAGTGATTAATGGATTTTGTTACCAAGACTTTAAGTGAGAAGGGGAAAGGGAAGTAATGCTCGTGGAGTACCTACTAGCTATTGAAGGTTGAAAGAAGTATACAGCAAAGTGAGGAATCACCTGAATAAGCCAAGCTGGTCATTCACAATACAGGCTTAAGGTCTAGTTCTCTATCTGGAAAGTTAATTTTGTTGGGCCCCTAAACTTGATCAATTTCTTGAGGGTACTCACACTAACCAAGCACATAAGATTGTCCTATAAACCAGATGCCAACACAGATATTTATAATGGGAAATGAAACTCCTCAGCCAGCCAGCCACTCTCTCTGGATTGCCCATTCTCTGCCTCTAGAGTGATATTTGTTTAGGGTGTGTTTCTGAGATCATCCATACCAGAAATCATCAGGATTTGTTGAAAATTAAAAATTCTCACCTTGGGCTTCCCTGATGGCGCAGTGGTTGAGAGTCCGCCTGCCGATGCAGGGGACACGGGTTTCGTTCCTCGGTCTGGGAATATCCCACATGCTGCGGAGCGGCTAGGCCCGTGAGCCATGGCCGCTGAGCCTGTGCGTCCAGAGCCTGTGCTCCGCAACGGGAAAGCTCACAACAGTGAGAGGCCCGCGTACTGCAAAAAATAAAAATAAAATTTTAAAATTCTCACCTTGATCCTTCAGAATGAGCCTTCTGGGGTGGGAAAGAGAGGGGAGGGGTGGAGATCTGCATTTTTAACAACCACCCCAATTGAATTTTGATCACAGTAAAATGTTTAGAAATACTGGTCTAGGTCCTTGGGGCTAAATGAATTCTAGATGAGTAGGCTGGTAAATTCATTCATTTCACAAACATTTATTGAGTACTTAAAATGTGCCAGGTTCAGTTCTAAGAACTTTTACACATGAGTCACATTATTTTACTTATTGTAGCTATGTAATGCATTTTAATATCTGGTAGACCAATCTTTCTTAATTACCTTTCTTTTCTAAAATATTCCTAGCTAGTCTCACATATTTCCTGGGGGGCTGTGTTATGTGGTTGTTAATTATTTGGGCTTTATAGTTAGATGTCCTTAGTTTGAATATCAGCTCCACCATTTATAGTCTACAAACCCTAAGAACTCTATCAGAAAACAGCATCCACTGAAGATGAGCTCATAATTGATATTTACAAAACACTAGAGGAAAGTTCCCATGTGTAAGTAGGATCTATTTCTGGATCCTTTACTTCTGTCTTACTGATCTATTGCTGTGGCAGTTCCAGATTGTTATTATTCAATGGACTTAACAGTATATTTCACAGTATGAATGGGCAAGTCCTTCCCTATTACTATATTTTTCCATTTTTTCTTTGTTATTCTCATTCACTGTTTTTCTCTGGAAGAAATTGAATGTAAGTTTCTTGGGTTAAGACACTGAGATTCTGATTTGAATTGTCTTACACTTGGGAAAAGGTAGCATCTGTACAGTGCTAATTCTTTCCACTCAGCAACATGCCATGTGTGTCTCTGTCCAGTCCTTGTTTTATGTTCCTAAAATTTACATCTTTTTTGGAAAACTTGATTCTTATATTTATTTCCAAATATTCATTGAATTTTCTTACTAGTTATCAAAGATCTATAGCAAAACTATCTGTTTTTGTATTCTTGTCTGGAAAACTGCCACCTTGTTGAATGGGCTTATAATTTCCAATAGATTTTCGACTGATTTTTTAAAAACTTCCCTCGTAGATGATTATGCCTGAACATAATAGCAATATACTTTCTCCTTCCAATATTTATAACATGACATTTAGAATCTTATTTTGACAGAACTCCCAGAGCCATTTTAAATAATAATGAAAAAAGAGAAAATTGTTGCCTCTTCTTTTGTATTTCAGTGAAAGACTGTGCTATTAGGATTCCTTTAGCTGCAAATAATAGAATTCCCTACAGAAGAGGCTGAATTTGTAGGTCCTCCGAGTCAGCTTTTTGATAATGTATATAAATATTTTTGCTTTTCCTTGATGATATTAAGATGGTTGCTGGGTTAAAAAGCATATATTACATTAAACTTTAACATATAATGCCAAATTATTTTCCAAAGGGTTACACACCCACTAGTAATTTGTAAAGGTTTATGTGGCTTCACATTTTCACTGACACCTGGTAATATATTTCTTGATTTTTGGCACTATATGATCAGAAAAATTCAAAATTGGATTATTTTGAGGTTGAGTAGCTTTCCAGATATTTGTCAATCAATTGTTTTTCTTCTTCTTTCTTTCTTTATTTCTTTAAAATATTTATTTATTTATTTTTGGCTGTGTTGCGTCTTTGTTGCTGCGTGTGGGCTTTTCTCTAGTTACGGTGAATGGGGGCTACTCTTTGTTGCGGTGCACGGGCTTCTCATTGCAGTGGCTTCTCTTGTTGTGGAGCTCGGGCTCTAGGCATGCGGGCTGCAGTAGCTGTGGCACGCGGGCTCAATAGTTGTGGCTCACGGGCTCTAGAGCACAGGCTCAGTAGTTGTGGTGCACGGGCTTAGTTGCTCTGCAGCATGTGGGATCTTCCTGGACCAGGGCTCAAACTCGTGTCCCCTGCATTGGTAGGCAGATTCGTAAACCACTGTGCCACCAAGGGAAGTCCCTCTTCTTCTTTAAATGCATATTAATATCTCTTGCTTGTTTTTCTATTCTATGTTTATTTTCTATTTTATCTGTATTCTTTTTTAAAAAAACTATTCTTGATTAAAAGATTTCATTGGTTTTATATATATATATAGTAAATATTTTCTACCAGCTTGTAACATGTCTTTTCAGTTTCTTAATGGTGTTTTTTAAAGAACAGATTTTAAAAAATACTTTTCTTATATTTAATTATCAGCCTAATTCTTAATATTTCTTTGTATAAGAAATCCTTCCCTCCTGTGAGATTATAAAACACTTTAAAATTTTGCCTTTTATATTTACCTTTTAATTCCTCTAAAGCTAAATTTTGAGAATGTCACATTGTAAGAATTTAATATTATTTTTTTTCCATATGGATAATGAATTGTTCTAGTTGGATTGTTGAAACATCTGTCCTTCCCCTTAATGGTTGAAATGTCACCTGTATCATATACCAAATTTCCATATTTATGTTGGGGCTCTTTTTAATTTCTCTCTTTTCCATTGCTCAACTGTTTCATCTCTGAGCCAGTATTATGCTGTCTTGATAACTATAGCTCTCTACAGTCCTTATCTCTAATAGAGTGAGTCTCCCAACTTGTTCTGCTTTGAAACTTGGTTGGCTCTCCTTGGTCTTACGGATTTTTTCTATGTAAGTGTCTAATATGAGCTTATAAAATTCCTCAAATGATCTTCTTGGTATTTTGATTGGAATTAATTGGAATTGGACTCAAGTAAGGATAAACGGCATACTTACGAACTGAGGTGTCTCCGTGATAGCTTTCCATTTTTTCTGGTTTTTTTTCATGTTTCTCAATAAATGTTTTAAAGTTCTCACCATTTATGTCTGTTATTAGATAAAGTACTATGTATCTTATGTTTTTCTTGCTTTTTTGAGTAAGATTTTTAAATTAAATATTTCCAATTAATAATCACTGGTGTGTAATATAACTCTTCTAATTTTTACACGTTGATATTGCTTCCAGCATCCTTGTAAGCTCCTAATATATGTTTGTAAATGTTTTTAGATTTCTGTATAGACACTGATATCATCTGCAAATAATTACAGTTTTGTTTTCTTTTTCCCAAACTTTATATCATTATTTTTGGCTTACTTAATTAGCTAGGACCTCCATTACAATGTTAAACAGAAGTGGCAGCCTTGAACATGTCTGTCTTAATGAGATGTATCATGTTATACCATTAACAATGATATTTGCTGAAATTTTTTGGTAGATATTCTTTAACAGGTTAAGGAAGTTTACTTCCATTCTTATTTCATTAGAGAGTCCTTAATGTTTATCAAGATAAGTATTTATTGTTATCAAAATTTTTTCTGCCTCTACAGAAACAATCATATAATTTTTCTTCTTTAATCTATTCATATGATAAATTCCATTTATTGATTTTCATATGTTAATCCACCATTGCTTTCCAGGGATAAACTGTATGTGTTGATGGTGTACTATTCTTTTCATGCATTGCTAGATTTGGCTTTATTCTATTTTGCTAAGAAAGTTTGCATCTTTGTTCATGGATCATATTATCTAGTAGTTTTGTTTGTTTGTTCCTTTATCTCTCTTTTTGGTTTTAGTATCATGGTTATACTCCATCTTAAATGAGGTTGGGAGTGTTCTTTCTTTTCCTTTCTATTCATTAGAAAAGTAAAGGGGATATAAAGTAAAGTAAATGTCCTGTCATACCAAGTTGGGTAAAACACACCTATAAAACTATCTGCTATTGGTGTTGTCTGTGGAAAGATTAAAAAAATAATAATTTTAGGATTTTTCAATCTATTGGGTTGGCCAAAAAGTTCATTTGGGTTTTTCCATATTTCTTCTGAATCAATTTTAGGTGAAATATGTGCTTTCCCCCCTATTTTTAATATTATCTCTGTCTTCAGTGTCCATCAGTTTCACCACAATATGTCTAATTGTAGATTTATTTTTATTTGTCCCACTGGATAATACATTTTGGAGGTACAAACTGTTGAATCTGAAGAATTCAAGCATCTTTTCATTATTGTGTTTCATGGAAAAGGAGGTAAAGCCTTGTGAACAGATCATATTAAAGATGGTTAAAAAACCAAATAATCTGTTAAAATTAATGCCATCTATAATATTACATTGACACAGCATAAACATTTTCAGAAGAAAATGCTAAGGTTAAGAAAAAGGATAAAACTTACCCAGACAATTAACAAGTACTATTTTCACATGAAACTTCTTTTTAAAAATATAGGAGTCAGCTTCCATCTCCACTTTTTTACTCTTGACATTTCTGAGCTCATTTCCAGGTCAAGATAGGTAGCAATATTGCCATTATTTTCAAGAATCTATGGCAACAAATAGATTTTCCTGCCAACTCTTTTCCTGGGTTTTTGAGGTCTATTCAGAAGGGGAAGAGCATGTTTATCAATCACCAGTAAATGTAAAGCTTATAATTATACCTCTCTTTTTCCTCACAGGTCTTTCAATGTCTGAACCAAGGCTTGTACATAGTAGGCATTCAAAAAATGTATTTGATGATAAAGAAATAGAAAACAAGAGAAATCCACAGAGAAAAATGATACAGTTATCCTTTTCTATTTAGAACAGAACAAAACAGCTGAATCCTTCAGAAGGAATAAATGCATCTTGCCTTCCAATTTGAGACTTCTGTTGTGTTGTCTCCCCTCTGAAGTGGTCTCATCCTGAGAAAAGCCCTAGAGTAGTAGGACTGGGAGCCAGACTGCCTGAATCCAAAACCCCAGGTTTGCCACTTGTTAGCTTGGTAGCCAGACACAAGTTGCTTGAATCCCCTGTACCTCAGTTTTCTCATCCATAAAATAGGGATTATAGTACTTCTCTCAATGGCTTACTCTGGGGATTAATTTAATTAAATGCATGGGAAAATAGAGTAGTGCCTGGCACACAGTAAGCAGTCAATAAATGTTAGCTACTTTTACTATGGACATTTATACTTAAGAAAATTAATTAAAAAGAAATTCACAGATTTCTTGGTGTGGTAGTAGAGGGTGGAGGGAAAGAATTATTTTCCTTTTTTTTTTCTCTTGTACTTTCACATGGTTCAACTAGAGTATAATTATTAACTTATGATTGTACATTCTGAAATGCAGAATTTAATAACTGCTAAGTTTTTCTTTTTTACTTCTACCATATTTCATGGAAGGAGAATACCAGAACTTATATAGGGGGAATTGTGATATATGATGCAGTTCACTTCAAGTTATTTCTAAATGATACGGAGAGTAAAATGTATAGATTGTTTTTCTTACTTTTAATTTATCTTTAAAGACACCATCTAGGAAACAAATTTAGCGTTCCGTATGATTGCAGAACCAACAGCTAATTGCTTGGCTCTGAGATGAAAGGTAGAGGCAAGATGCCACCATTTCTTCCTTCTCTTTCGTGGTAGAGGCAAGAGCGACTTTCTTGAAACTGAGATGCAATCTCCGCGTGACATTCTAAGCATCAGAATTCTAAGGTCAGAACTGTTATTCAGTTAAACAAACTTACCATCTCTAGCTTAAGTAATAACAAGTATGACAGTAGAGATTGAGCACGTATGCAGAAACCAGAGCACGTATCTTATGGGTTTCTTCTCCTTAGCTAAGACAGTAGGAAGCAATGAAAACCTGGAAACTGTTTAAAGAATTCATTGAAAATTTTTTTCTAGGTTTAGTCTTCTGATGCTTTAAGATGACAGAACTAGATTCCTTCCTTTGTTACTGTCACCTGTAGTGGTAAGTACCTTTTTGGGGGTGGCCTTGGATTTCTCATAGTCTCATTGTAAAGAGGTGGGAATTATACAACTTAGCACCTCTATTTCTTCACGGAACCTGTTTTTTTAAAAGAGGCTTATAGTTGCTCAAGACTATGAAATTAGAAGAGAGGTTGCTCATGAAGGTATTTGTATTCAAGGGGGAAGGGCATCTGGCTCATCTTGCAGTCGCCCCTGGAATGAGTTGATGGAGAGTTGGGGGATAGGGGGCCACAGAAGAAAGCCGTGTCTCAAAGTTAGCAGGGGTGGGGGACTGGGGGGTGGGTCTTATCCCCCAGACAGTGGTTTGGTGATGAGGTCACAGGGCTGCAGAGCCAAACCATATATTTAGTCTTGGCGTTTTGACAAAACTCATAAGAGTTAGTGACCTGACATTAGTCGAGGTCTTCCTGGAAAAAATGGGAGGGTGAGCTCACAGAATCCACTCTCTGACCTCACTCTCTCCTCAGGGTTCCCCCCTGGCACCCAAGGCCCACAGGTGAGTACATTTGCCATTTATGAGTCAGAGCCTTTAGTGTCCAGGGTTGGCAGTTCACTCCCACCTCAGCCCTTCCTTTACTATATTAGAACAGTCTCTCACATTATAAATTATGCTACTTTATCTTGTCCCTTTAAGGCAAACTTATTTAAAATATCAGGTTCTGGATTAACAGTATCTTTCCTTTGATATTTCCATCCCTGTGGAGTGTTTACTCAGTCATGTGCTAATGATCAATTTTATGGTCCAGTATCTCAGGGTAGATTTCCGTGTCAGGGTTTTGTTTTTTAAATGTGGGAACTGATTCTTTTAAACCTAGGAATTGTTTTTCATTAAATGACCTTCCAAGTTTGAATCTCATATATGAGCTACCTCTTTTGAGAACAGTTGTAACTCACTTTACCCAGGAGGCATTTTTTTCATTATTTTACTTTATTTTATTATTATTTAAAATTATAGGTGATTTGCAATATTATTTTAGTTTTGGGTGTACAGCATAGTGATTCAGTATTTTTGCAGATTATACTCAATTATAGGTTATTACAAAATGATGGTTACAATTCCCTGTGCTATCTACAATATATCTTTATTGCTTATCTATTTTATACATAGTTTGTATCTGTTAATCACATATCCCTAATTTGTTTCTCCCCTCTTCCGTCTCCCCTTCGATAATTACAAGCTCGCTTTCTATATGTGTGTGTCTGTTTCTGTTTTGCATAAACATTCATTTGTATTACTTTTTAGATTCCACATATAAGTGATAGCATACATTATTTGTCTGTCTCTGACTTATTTCACTAAGCACAATATTATCTAGGTCCACCCACAATGCTACAAATGACAGGATTTCCTTCTTTTTTATGACTGAGTAATATTCCATTGTATATATACCACTTCATTTTAATCCAGTCATCTGCTGATGGCTACTTGGGATGATTCCATATCTTGGCTATTGTAAATAGTGCCACTGTGAGCATTGCAGTGCATGTATCTTTTTGAATGAGCCAGTAGGCATTTACCTACGGTTGTTGTGGATAAATAAAAACTGGAATAGTAAAACCATACTTAACATGCCAGGTGTTTATAATATTATTTAAAGAAATTCTGTGTAATTCTTTATATAAAACCAAAAAAAAATAAGTAAACAATTTTTTTGTAAAGCAGTAAAGCTAATTTATTTACCTTGAGATCATATTTTTATATTTTAGGTTTTCTTAAACATGAACCTCCATATTTACACTGATATAAGAACTTATGCATTTTTTTCACGTGAGACCTTTACTGCTCCGGTATTCATAGTCCATAGTCACTTTAATCCTAAAAGAAATGTATACATTATATTATTTCCCTGAGTGTCAGTCTTCTTATCAGAAAAATGGAGATAATATTACTAAAATCAATGGTTTGTGGTAAGGGTTGTATGAAATGGATAATGAATGTTCAAGGGCTCTGTAAATAGTAATGTATTATACAAACATGGTATTGCTACCTGAAACATCACTATCATTTCCTCTGTCTGTGTGTGTGTGTGTGTGTGTGTGTGTGTGTGTGTATAAATAGTCCTTTTGTCAACCTTACTGATCTGAGTACTGTCAAACTGGGGGCAAACTGATAATTCTAAATCTTTAATATCGCAGAGATTATCTTTGTAAAAGCAACCTGGTTGGCATTCTCTGAGCCTACAACGAGTACATGGCAATTTGAAGTATTTAAGCAGCCAAGTCCTTTTGCAAGCAATAGTGTCTTTGTTTAGCTCAGTGAGAAGGTTTCCTACGTAGGATGGTCAGATAAATAACATCTATCGCTACCAACTGGACCAACTGCAGATACTCACCTAGAATCTTGTGCTACTCTTTCACTACTTCTTAAAAGAGCTCAAAATGTTGGCGATAATAGTAATGATTTTCCACATAATCGAGAAATAAATACCATAGAGAAGTCCCTAAATGGACAAGACACTGAACTAGAAAAATCCTAGTGAGAGCTATGGTGCTCCTGTTTGGAATGCATTTCTCTGGGTCACCCACCTCCTATCTGACCTACACAGCCCATCAGTGACATCAGTGTCTGTTTACTCGCTAAGTAGGTTTAGGTGATTCTAAGAACCTGAGGTTTCCTCTGACAAATGGACAAATGTGAGAATAGAAGTTGTGCATTTTTTGATGTTATTGCAAAAGATTCAGGAAGTCAGAGTCAATACCAAGGTGATGCTACCATGGCAGAAACTATGGGTGAAGTTAGAGTAATGTTGCTCTACCCAGTGGTCTCAGTGCTTTGAAAGACATTTACAGTGGTACAAAAATTTAGCTCAGAGGAATTTTTAGGGCCAGAGGTCAAAATGATTTTATTGTATGTCTGGTCCTCTCCTCAGACATGCTTAGAAGTTTCAAGCATGTATGTCTTAATAGAATCTGAACTTCTAGTGTCTAGTGCAGTATCTGATAAGAAATGAGTTTGCAACATATTCATGCAGAGTGAATGAAATTACTTTTTGAAGATTTCAGACTTCCACCATTTCATCATCAAATGGTACTTTGATCTAGCTGTCAATATTAAGAGAAAGAGGGAGAGAGATGGGGAGAGAGTGATTTATGAGAGAGACGTTGATGGTAAGGTATCAGTGATGTATAATAGCCTAACAAATTATCTTTCTTTTTAAAGTATAATTGATATACAATATTATATAAGTTATGGGTGTAAAATATAGTGATTCATATTTTTTAAAGGTTATACTCCATTTATAAAATATTGGCTTTATTCCCTCTGTTGTACAATATATCCTTGTAGCTTATTTTATACATAACAGTTTGCACCTCTTAATCCCTTACCCCTATATTGCCCTTTCCCCCTTCCCCCTACCTACTGGTAGCCACTAACTTGTTCTCTTTATCAGTGAGTTGGTTTCTCTTTTGGTATATTCACTAGTTTGTTGTATTTTTTAGATTCCACAAATAAGTGATATCATACAGTATTTGTTTTTCTCTATCTGAATTATTTCACTTAGGATAATACTCTCCAAGTCCATCCATGTTGTTGCATATGGCAAAATTTCATTATTTTTATGGCTGAGTAATATTCCATTGTAGATGTATACCACATCTTCTTTATCCATTCCTGTGCTGATAGATACTTAGGTGGCTTCCATATCTTGGCAAATGTAAATAATGCTGCTATGAACATTGGGGTGCAAGGAATTGCTGGGTCACATCATAGTTCTATTTTTAGTTTGTTGAGAAACTTCCATACTGTTTTCCATAGTGGCTGCACCAGTTTACATTCTCACCAGCAGTGAACAAGGGTTCCCTTCTCGTCACATCCTTGCTAACATTTGTTATTTGTGTTCTTTTTGATGATAGCCATTCTGACAGGTGTGAGGAGATATCTCATTGTAGTTTTGATTTGCATTTCCCTGATGATTAGTGGGGTTGAGCACCTTTTCATATGCCTGTTGGCCAATTGCATTTCCCCTTTGGAAAAATGTCTATTCAGGTTTCTTGCCCTTTTTTTTTTTTTTTTTTTTTTGCTTTTTTAACAGCTTTATGCAACTGTAATTCTATTGTGAAGCTTGTCCATTTTTTGATTAGGTAGTTTGGGGGATTGGGTTTTTTTTTTGTTTTTTTTTTTTGATGTTGAGTTGTATGAGCTCTTTCCAGAGGTCTTTTAATAGGGAATAGAATGATAAACTTGAGAAATATGTCCGCAATAGTAGAATTTCTGGCAAAAGAAGGAAACTCGTGAGCTAGACATTCTTTTATAATAAGGAAGGAAGCAGCAGAACAAAAGGGTCTCCTCTGTGCCTCTCTAATACTTTTACATTCATGACTTCCTGTTCTGCTTCTGCTCAAGTCACACGACCAATTCACATTATCTAATTATTATTATCTAATTATTGCTTTGCTCTTTATCTTGATTAGGCAAAATAATTTTTATTTTCTAAAAGAGAAATCTTTTCCTAGTTGCTTTAGCTTAATTGAATTTCCTATTTTTTATTCTATGATTACCAGTATTCAAAATGTGTTTCTCATCTTGAAATAAAGGAAAAATTTTAAGGTTAAAGATTAGGCTTGATGGAGCTTGCAGGGTATAAGAGTGAAAAGAGAAAAGAACATGCAAACCAGAACATGACAGATTCCCATAAGTTTCTCTGAGAAATGCAGGAGTCATCTGCCCAATTGCAAAATCAACACTATCATTAAATATGCAGCAGGATGATAACACAAAGTATGAGCTTGGCCAAAAACCACAAGCCCTGGAACAAGTTCAAACCAAACACAGACAGGAAACCACCCACTCAGGCATGGAGAGGTTAGGTGCTCCTGAGCACAAGGCAAATGTGCCCAATGACTGACAACTCTCCTTGGTGAGTCTGACTAGTGCCTCTGAACTTACTTACGTCTGGGGAAAAGAGTTAAGTGTATCCAAAAACATTTTAGGAAAAAGTGAAGACATAAAAGATATTGTAACTTAGAAATTTAAAATGTCTAATATTTTACTATTTTTAAGGGACCCAAATCCCTTAATAGTTTTAATTATTTACTTAGCTATATTGCTGGAAACAAGTTTCAGTAAGATATTGTGTAGTATGGGTTATAAGTTGATAATTAAGACCTTATTTTTACTTAAACATGGGAAAGTTTTAGTTAAATTGTTACTATTGGCCTCTAATACTCAAATTTTGAGTTTTATGGTGTATCATTGGATGGTATAGATTGATCTTCATACTACTTATCACCACCACTTCTACTCCTACTGCTACTGCTATTATTGCTGCTTCCTCTAGATCACATGAATAAACCATTTAACAGGTACTAGGCACTGTTCTAAGCATTTGACATATATTAACTGCAAGTTATCCAACAATCAACCCTATGAGTTAGTGTTATTATTATCTCCAATTTTTAGAAGAGGAAATTGAGTCACAGAGAGATTAAGCAATTCTCTTTGTAAGTGGCCAAGTCAGAATTATTACAATAACATGGAATTCCAATGATAGGAAAATTAATTTTTTATGAGAATTTTTTTCTGAAAACTTTATTGGATCTTGGAAGTAGTCATACAACAAAAATCCACATATTCGAGTATGTATAAGGTGTCTATTATATGGCAGCAACCCTGCTGGGGATTGAAACTATAAACATGACATAGGTATCTGTCCTCATTTAAAGACGTACAATGATGAATACTCTGGTTCTATCTGAACATTCTTAAGACAGCTGTTACTCAGTGGTGACTCTTGGAGAAAGGGTTGAGCAGGAATTTCTTCCCAACCATTTCAGCCATTCTACTGACAGACTCAGTCAGGCTGGTTTCCTTGTGCTTTGCTTGTTCTTACACTTGTTGGAAAGCAGGATGTCTCTGTAGAAAGATTCCTCTTCCTTATATCTTGTTAACAAAACAATTATGGCTGAATGTTCCTTCATGCCAATCAGAAGAAATCTGTCCAGTTAGAACCGGATGATAGTTTGACCCAGAAGAACAGTTCCTTAAGGATGTTTTAGTAGATCCAGAGCTTCCTTGTGCAGGGTCCCTCAGTTCAACCCAGGAGAGAGAACAGGATGATTTTCTAATCAGGAATATTCCATGCCTCCCTTCTACACCTAAGACCCAGGTAAGGCAACAGAAAGTTCCGTGTTGAATCTCTGCACCAGCTCTCTTTGGCTTTGGTACTATGCAGTTTCTGTTCCTCAGCCCAGTGTTCTAGGAAATTGAAGATTAGTTTTAAACTCTAAACCGTTGAGCGCATATCTCATAACATAATATTGATCCTAAATATACTTACACATTGTCTTGGTTTTGGTTTCTCCAGATAAAAATTTGAGGGCAAGTAGCTTGTTTGAGAAATTTATCACTTTTTTATTGACAGAATAATTCTGAGTAACAGGCAACTATTGCTGTATGTTGGGCTACAGCAATAAGCAGATATTTAGCTGAAGGATCTGCAGCATCAAGCTGATTTGGGTTTGGCTCAACTGATCTTGGCTGGACTTGCTCACCTGTCTGGGGATTAACTCGCTGCCTGTTGATCTGGGAAGGCCTCAGATGGGAAGACTGGGGTGTTTCGCGAGTCTCTCATCTTCCTGGGACCAGGGACAGGGTGTGTCCTTCTCATGAAGATGACAGGGGCAAGAGCAAGCAGAAAAACACAGGTATGTTTTAGAGCCTCTGCCTTGGTCACATTGGCTAAATCGCCACAGCAAAGTCACAAAGCAGGTCCAGGAAGCAGATGCCAAGACCGCCAAGATGAGATTAAACATGTTAGGTTTTTGTTATGGAAAATGGTTGAGAAAGAGAATGGGGGAAAGAGCTTGGAAACACTGGGATAGCCATGGATCACAGTGCAGGTCTGACCCTGCTGAATGAGAGAGGGAAGGGAAGTGGGTGGATGTGCCCTAGACTGTCCTGCAGTCTAAAAATGCTTTGGCAATGCCACTGGGGAGTCCTCAAGACAAAAATGGCCATCAGACCCAGGAATCCTGTGTTTCCCGAGAACGGTCAGGCATTGGCTAGGAGCAGTGTCTGGGAAGCATTTCCTCTGTACAAATGTAGCAGTGAATTTTAAAGCATAGAAGCTGTGGGCTGGGACCTGTGGTCAGTTGTGCTTCATGTGGTTGGAGGCTCGTGAGGTACATTCTCATGGTTGCCACATGAGTCCAGCCTAGATTCAGAAGGTGGGAAAATATATTCTGCCTCTTTAGTGAAAGGAATGGCCAGGTGACATGGCAAGGAGTATGGGTATAGGGAAGAGTAAAGATTTGGGACCATTAGTACAACCTACTATAGGAGGCGAAAGAAATGCCAGCAGAGGAATGAGGGGAATGAGACAAGGAAAAGAAGCAACCAATGAAGAGGTACCAGCAAGGGAGCTCCCACTGTGGGAGACCAGACAATCCATTAGCAAAATTCTAGAAGATAGTGTAAAAGACCTACTGCAGAAATATCCAAGCCAAGGGGAGATTGAGATGATGAGCATTTACAGTTCAGTCTGGATGGAATTTAGATTGGGATACAGGAATCATGGAAGATAAATGTCTGGTAAATAAGGGGCCGGATAACTGAGGGCCTTGATGGCTGGGCTAAGTTTGTCATTTAATGATAGGCCGTAGTGAGAGGCATGTGAATATTTTAAAGCATAATCAGGGTTTTATATAATCCAAAGGTCAAGCTGACAGTGGAGTGTGGATGGGTTTGATCATGGTGAGACAGGAGCAAAGGGAACCAATTATGAGTCAATTATAAAAGTCTACATAAGAATTTTGAGAGGTTAACCTAGAGTAGCATCAAAGGAAATAGATAAAGGTGGATTTAACAGACATCTTGACATCACAGAGGGAGATTTGGTGAATTCATTGTGGGTACTAAGGGCTAGGAAAGTCAAAGATGATTGGGAGAGTGTCAGTCTGTGTGACTGAAGGAATGCTGGGGCTTAGGACAGAAATGGTAAAGCCATAATGAAAATTTATTCTTTGTGGAGGAAGACTAGTGATGTTAGATGCTTGGTTTGGTTTTACTCTTGTTAGGTTGAGGTACTGACAGAACTGCCAATTAGAGACCTTTGTAGGTAGCTGGGCACAGAAAACTGCAACTCGGGTGAGAATTAGAGCTAACAATATAGAATCAGGAATCATTCCAATGGCACCAATAGCTGTGGGCAGGCATGAAACAGGAAAGAGGTGATATGGAGGTGTCCTCACAGGCTAGCAGGCCACAACACTTCCTAGATCTGACTTATCAGAGAAGAGATGACTTCTCTTCTGCTCAGGACCAACTCAGCACTTTCCCCATCTGAAGCTGGCCAAGGCATAGGAAGCAATCAGCGCAGAACAGAGAACCGAGGGAGGATGGATGAACTTAAGAGATTGGTCCTCTCTTCCATACAAGTGTCTATTAACCCCTGACCCTGATTGTTTTGCAGTTTTTAATCAGCCGTGCCTTTGTTTTTCTCTTTTTTTTCGGGCTCACTTTCAGGAATTTGTAAACCCTGTTATGAATTTGTCTTTGAAAAATAATACCTACAAGAATGCTGGCTTTCCAATTAGTGTCAGAATTGGAGGAAAAAGCTGGGATAAGTTCTTCAAGGTAACTGGTGTTTGTATTTAAACCCAGTTTGAGACTCTAAACCAAATGCAAATGCCAGTGGAAATTCCCAGGTTTCTGCCAGACAGGTTTAAATTAGATCAGGACAACACTGGTTCTTCTAAGAGCTTATTCATGGAAGATGTTATAATCATTTGTAGTGTAGGAGGTACTTCACTTCAAGGTCCGTAACAAAACTTGTTTGATGCTCCACATCTTTCTTGTATGCCTGGAAAACCTTCTCATGCCCACATGCCCAGCTATATCTGGCCACTTAAAGAAATTCTTTATTACATTCACAAACATGGTCAGACTAGACTCCTCTCAAGAATTCTCCCACTGTGGTTACATGTTCTCTTCCACTGAATAATACTGCATCATTTACTCACGTTTGTGCTATATGTCAGCTTCCTTCCCAACCAATTATGTGCTTATTAATAATTATAACAACTACTCTATATTAAGTATATCTTATTGCTAAGCTCTGTGCTAAGCATTCTACCTATATCACTTCATTTTCATCTTTACAATAACTCTCTAAGGTAGATATTATTATTTCCATTTTACAGTGGAGAAACAGATTCATTGACATTTGTAACTTGTCAAAAGCCATAAGAATAGGAAGTGGCAAAGTTGGGATTTGAACCCACAACTTCTCATTTATTTAAATAAAAGAATATGTAAAAGTGTACATATGATAGTTGTGGAATCACCTCTATTATATTTCCTAGGTTGTTAAGTCTGTAAATTGACTGGATGTTTTGTTTTTATATGACCTCTCCAACTTGCTGGCTTCTTGGCTTATTTGCAAAAGATGTAGTGGTGGAAGCTGTCCTACATAATTAGGTCATAAAGTTCTGATTACCTGCCTTATTTGGTGAAGGTTTCCCCGGTGGTGCAGTGGTTGAGAGTCTGCCTGCCGATGCAGGGGCACGGATTCGTGTCCCGGTCCGGGAAGATCCCACATGCCGCAGAGCGGCTGGGCCCGTGAGCCATGGCCGCTGAGGCTGCGCGTCCGGAGCCTGTGCTCCGCAACGGGAGAGACCACAACAGTGAGCGGCCCGCGTACCGGAAAAAAAAAAAAAAAAAAAAAAAAAAAAAAAAAAAAAAAAGTTAATGTCTTTTAATGGACCAGGTGATGTGAAAAGGCTAGACACAGATATCTTCCACTCAAGATGGGCTGGTCAAAGTACCACAGTCCAGAGTGTGGCCTTCAGCTGTGTCGATTTAGGAACCAGAGTATATAAAACACAGCAGAAATGGCGCTAGTTCTCTGAACAGATTTAGTTAACCTTAGAGAATAAGGTGTAAATTCAAGATGGAAATTTATTACTATATTTCCTACATGCTGAATTGCAACTTTTAAAAACACTTCTACATTTTTTAAATGAAGGTGTTTCTTGTGATGGAAAAATTTATTTAATATGTGGCATTTCTTTTTCTTTAATGTTCTTTTAAAATAAGTGGCATATGCTATAATCAGCAGCTTAGCACTGAGAAAAAATTAAAATGTGAAATACAAGCCCCAGGAAGACTAGGATCCTATGGCCAGTACATTTTCTCCCAGTTTACAAGTGTATAGGAAGTAAAGTTGTGATCAGGTGGTTGCCTGGGAACCAAACAGAGAGAGTTTTTTTTTTTTTTTTTTTTCGGTACCTGGGCCTCTTACTGCTGTGGCCTCTCCCCTTGCGGAGCACAGGTTCTGGACGCGCAGGCTCAGTGGCCATGGCTCATGGGCCCAGCCGCTCCGCGGCATGTGGGATCTTCCCGGACCGGGGCACGAACCTGCGTCCCCTGCCTCGGCAGGTGGACTCTCAACCCCTGCGCCAACAGGGAAGCCCAGAGAGAGTTCTTTGATTAAGGTAATTTCATGCATCCATCTCTATGATCAGACTGCAAGTGCCACTAGTTCCTTATTAGTGGAGAGACCACCGGGTGTCCATGGCACATATGGTGGATTGGCTTTCCTCATCCATTCTTACCTCCTTGTACTGGGCATTCCT
>NW_006790064.1:681864-709306 GCF_000442215.2 Lipotes vexillifer
CCTGCACTGCAGAGGTTAGAGAGGTGAAACTTACCATTCCTGTTCTCTTGTATAACTGAGGTTCTGGAGGTGAAGTCGGTTCCTCCAGTGAGGTATGTTTGTGTAATATTTGAGAGAAATGGGAAGCTGAAGCCATTTTTATTTTCTGATTCTTTCAGCTGTTTTATGCTAATAACAACAATGCTGCAGCCTCCAGTCTCTTGCTTTGAGATCCAGTTGCCATGGTGGCAGTTTTTTGACCCCTGGGTAGCTATGATGGTATGTTCTTGAATAAAAGAGTTTCAGTGGCAATTTCTCGATTTCTTATCCTCTTGACTGAGGCAGACTCAGGTCTGTAGTGGTCTTGGGTGAGAGGATTCCATGGTTGGGTAGAGGGCTACATGACTGTAATTTCCATTTTCCTTCACTGAACCCTTCTGGTACATTGATTTTCCTCTGATAGACACATATGTTCCTTTGTTATGTTAATACATCTAGGGAGTGAAACAATCAGTTCTGACAACCTGGGAGCCATTGTCTCCTTAGGGTAATTGTGTACCTCTATTCTCTGTCCTAGGATGTATTGATTTTTATCTTTTGGCCCTTGGAGAGCAATGTTTTTTCCAAGTGTTGGAGAGCAGCTCTTTTTTGCCTTCCTTCCTATCTACAGGAAGACATAAAAATGTACTGGGAAGATGCTTCAACACATGTTACAGATGCAGCACCCACAAGAGAGTAATGGAGAACATCACCAAATATGAAAGCACATCACATGATGACACTATTGCAAGCATTTTGTAATTGTGAAGATTTATACTCCTTCTCACTCTACAAGTTAAATTACGTTAGACCAGAGGCATCTCTTATTTACTTTAAGTATTTTTTCCCCTCTGAAACAATTACTTTAATTTTCCCTTCGGCAGAAAGAAAAACAACCTCAGGATGTCAACAGTATAGAGTAGCTTAACAATTTTATGCAAGTCATAGCTGATACGGGCCATGACCATGGGGCATGATACCTGGTCATTTTATTCATATGGCTAAGGAAAATTATAATTTAGAGTAGTTAATATTTTGCATAGACTTGTTTCATCTTCCAAACACAAGATGATATCAGAAATGATGTTTCCGAGTGAGAATTGTAGGTTATGACTCCCCCTCTTTCCTCCAAAACTGTCAGATTGAGCCAAGGTAAAACTATCTTTGTGACTTAACCTAGGATTTGACATGTCATCTAATATTTATCAAGATGTAATAATATACTGATCAACTGAGCATTTGCTTCTTCTCAGGAATCAACAATTATTTCTATCTCTTAAAACTAGCTAAGACACATTGTGTCTATGATGCAACAATTCTGTTCCTTTTTATCTCCTATTGCAGCTCCTTGTTTTATCCACTCATTATATTTAATTGTGCCTAAATTAACAAGCCAAGGCTAAAACCTTTCTGTTCACCAGGAAAGGTAACTCTAGCTCACCTAGACAAATCTAGGCTTAATCTTAACACTAGGTCTGACGCCCCAGGCATTCAGGTACTTGTTTTCATGGTTAGAAAAGAACCAAGGGCCTTTTTATACGGCAGAGAAGTGTGGACTCAGTGACATCATCTCAACAGGATATATGACTCATTATAAATTCATGTTCCATTGGTATATCTAAACTTTACTTTGTTCTCATATTGTACAATCTCTTTGGCTGTTGATTACTATGCAAACTCTGTGGTTATTGAGGTTCTAAAATTCCCTGCTTAGATCCCAAATGTTCTAGAATTCACTGAACCATACTGTATCCATTCTTTAAGAAGAAGAAGATGACAGTTGAAAACTATTAATAAGAATGTGGGTTAAAGAAGGCACAGGAGAGAGTAAATAACAGAAAAGCAAAGAGAAAGGATTTCTTCTCTTCTTCCTTCCTCTCTTCTTTGTCTGTCTTCTGTTAATGTTTGCCTTTTCCTTAACTATCTTTAGTTTATACCATCAGGTTTTCTTCCTTTTCTCTGCACTATTCTCTCTATTACTTTGGAAGCCAGGGAATACTGACCAGTAACAGCATCACTGATACCATGTGCCATGATGAAGAGCAGAAAAAGTAGGAGCTAAGTTTCTTCTTCGCGTTTGGGCTTTTAGAGTACACAGCATGCTTGCCTCAAAAATAGCTACCACTCGGGCTTCCCTGGTGGCGCCGGCCGATGCAGGGGACGCGGGTTCGTGCCCCGGTCCGGGAAGATCCCACATGCCGCGGAGCGGCTGGGCCCGTGAGCCGTGGCCGCTGAGCCTGCGCGTCCGGAGGCTGTGCTCCGCAACGGGAGAGGCCACAACAGTGAGGGGCCCGGGTACCGCAAAAAAAAAAAGTAATCAATCAATCAATCAATTTGGGACTTCCCTGGTGGCACAGTGGTTGAGAGTCCGCCTGCCGATGCAGGAGACACGGGTTCGTGCCCGGGTCCGGGAAGATCCCACATGCCGCGGAGCGGCTGGGCCCGTGAGCCATGGCAGCCTGCGCGTCCGGAGCCTGTGCTGCGCAACGGGAGAGGCCACAGCAGTGAGAGGCCCGCGTACGGCAAAAACAAATAAATAAATAAATCACCACCACCGCCACCATTACCATCACTGAAACAGCTTATATTTGTAAAGTCTGTTGTTTTCAGGACTCTATAATGGGGTCCTTTGGCAGCTGTTTGGTACAATTTCATCGAATATTAACAGATTATAGAGCCATGTAGGCCAGAGGATTATATCCATTAAAGAGCATCTTTTCCTTGAAGTTTCTCAGAAAATTACATTTTCTCTGATTAAAATAGGTGCCTGGTCACTATACACAATATATACAAGCAAAAAAAAGAAAATAAAAATCACCAGTAATTCCTCCGTTCCAGCATAACCAATGATGACATCTTGAGACATATGTTCTAGTCTCTTCATGCATATACATCTATCTTTTAAATGAAATTATAATTGAACACACTGTTTTGTCACCTACTTTCTTTACTTAATGATCTGTCTTGTCCACTCATTACACATTTTCCTACAATATCATCTTTAATTGCTCCATAGTATTCCACTGTGTGAATATATGACTATTTTATTTAATTATTTTCCTGTTGTTGTGGGAAATAATTATATTCAATACATTATATATCCACCTACTTCTTCCCATTATACACTTGCTCTCTTGCTAGACTGAAGTCCTCTCATTCCTTCAAGTGATTCTGACAAGAAAGACAAGATGATATCATTCAAGGAAGCTTTGTGATAGTGTTGGACTGGTCTTATTTGTGTGTTTGTCTTGAATAATTTCTTTCTGCTCTATTGCCACTTCTAGCATATTCAAGATGGAGAACTCTGGAAGGAAGAATGAGATAGAATATTGCCAAGCAGCTCTAGCAGATGGGAGTAGAGATATTTGATGGGCCCTCTCTCCTTTCATTAAAAAATCTGGAGTGCTAATCAACATTAGTGTTTTATCTTCCGAGGAAAAAGCATAGTGCTTTGAGTTTCTAAAAGTTATTGAATTTGGGGAGTTGCAATGGAACAATTGATGAGGGGGTGTTGTTTTTTAGTTCCCTGTTTCTGTGAAGCAACATCCACTTCTACATCCAGAAACTCAGAAATCATCCTTGAATGCTCCTTCTCTTTGACTACCTCCTCCCAATAACCAATCCACCACCAGGTCCTCTTTATTGCAGTTTCTAAATGTCTTTCACATCTGTCTACTTCTCTCCTTCCCCACAGACACCATCTTGTCCAAACCAGGAAGAATGCACTTTCCTCACTAGGAGTTTAATCATTGCAACCTAGACCCTCCCACTCCCACCTCTTCCCAATATTGTGGCCAGGATGCTCTCTTTAAAGCACAGGTCTCATCATGTCCTATCTTCCTTAAAGCATTTCAATGACTGCCCAGTGTTGTGAAGATAACACGTCCCATAAAGCCCAAGCAATCCGTGGTCTGAGACACAGTGTAATGTAGGAGTTAAGGGCATGGACTCTGGAGCCAAGACTTCCAGGGACCAATTCCCACCTCTAACACTCACTAGCTGGGCCATCTTGAGAAGTTTCCTACCTTCTCTATGCCTCAGTTTCCTCATCTCTAGGATGGGACTAATAGTGGTCCCTCCCTCATAGGTTTTTTTTTTAGGAAAAATTTAAAAGTTAACATTGTAAAACTCTTTAAAAACCTCCTATAAGCATTGTAACTGCTCTTGTAAATCTCTGTTGCCCTTTCTACCATATTCAAAGTGGGGAACTCTGGCTATGTAAGTGTTAGCTATTATTGTTATCTATTCGGCTTCATCTCCCACTAAAACCCTCCCTTCCTTCCAGCTCTCTAGGTTCCTGGGTTTCCCTGAGTTCCTCAGAGGCACCGGGGTCTGTCCTGCCCCCGCCCCTCCCAGCATGCTCCCCTTCCTGTCTGTTCCCTCCCTTAGCCTAGAGACCCCTGGCCCTGCCTTCATCATCTGCACTTCCTGACCCCTGAGACTAGGACCTTCCCCTCTTATTCCTTCTCTTGTGATTATCTGATTAATGTTTACCTCTTCTGGTATAGAGGAGGTAGCAGTCTGTTTCACTGACCTCTGGAGCTCCTGTGCCTAGCACAGTGTTTGACACAGAATACCGCTAGATAAATATTTGTTGTGCTTTTGCCTATAAACTTCTTTCATGCTATATCACATCATACCAGCCTGTGGCATCAAAATGCATATAATCAGCAACTAAGCCACTGGACTCTGGTGCTTTCACAGCAAAGCCTGAAGCCCAAGGGCAGTTTTGAATTTCCGTTTCTCATTTTTTTAGGAGTAAAAGAAGTTTGGGAATCCCACAGACATTTATTTTTATCTTCAAACAAGTCTTACCGAGTAGTAAGATCTTCTAAGTGAATTATTAGGGATTATGAAAATTTGAGATTGATGAATTAAAATTATTATGCTTCTAAAATTGAAGAGGATGCAAATTTACTATTTTCCTGAGGAGACTCACTAGCAAACTATACTTGGTAAGAACTTCTAATACATACCCAGGTCATTGGAATTTCCCAAATTTTCAGAGAAGATTCTCTGATCTCATTGTATTAGCGTGGTTTTAAGTTAGTCACAATTTTCAATTGCTCCTGTTATTGTATTGTTTAATTTAGTTGTTGAATTATGCTTAGAATACGCTTTTCACAGCGGCTTTGTTGCTGTTTAAGTTGCTGAAATGCTACTATTTTGTTGTTCTTTTGTTCCTCTCCAGTTCTTTATTGCAAAGTTTTTTCCATGGTAGAATCAGTGGAGTAGGTGGGTCATATTTTCTTCCTTTTCCCTCTTAGCTAACTGGGTCCTGGTCAAAAAAGTTTGAGAAATTCTGTTCTTGAACAGCGCTTAGAAGAGTGACTGTCTCTGCAGGGAGATGGGGCTAGGAGGTTCTGGGAATCAGATCTAAATTGAAAGTGGGAAAAAAACTTGGATTAAAGTTTAATTTTACTTATGCAAAATTTGCATTCTGTTCTTAAATCAACGAACACCCATGATACTCTCAAACTGGGTATTAAAACACAAAAACAAAAACAGGTTTATTTTCAATTAAGTACCACTGGATACAATCAATGATTCCCGAGGGTGGGCCATTTCATCCTGCAGCACTTGTGCCCCCAAGATGAGTACTTCATTTCCTTCTGCTTTGCACAAGTCTGGAAGATGAAAATGGCAATGGATAGAAAATGGAAAATAATTAATGTTCATGTGAAACATTTACTCTAAGCCACTAAAATATATTAGGTCAGTACTTTTTTTTGTTTTTTAGTTAAATGATAGTTTTATTTCAAGGGTTCTGAAGTTTAAAATTTAGAAGTATAAGACTATGTTTAAGACTCTGATGATAATCTGTCACAGAATTTACCAGAGAAGCCTCTGGTTCTCATAGACTCTAGCCTCCCTTCTTCTATGACTTCATTTTGATGAGTCTGAGATATGAACGTTATAGTTTCTGATAGACATTATAACTGTTGGAAGACAAGGAAAACCTAAATGAATTCAATTAATAGATAATCATCAAGTCCTATTTACTCTAATATCTAACTCTTCTGTGAACAAACATTTTACAATGCTTTAAGGTCATTTGGCATCTCTCATTCATACATCTATTATCTTTTTCATTCATTAATTAATTTTTTCACAAAGCAGTGCTCCAGATGCCGTGAATAATAAAATGCATGGATGATGTAGTCCCTGTCCTCTGCAAGCAATATTAGTACATTTGATCTTTCTAAGTTTCGGTCCTTCCACTTATATTCTCCTCTTCCTATCTCTCTTTGTTTGAACCTTTCAAAAGCAGCTAACTCTAACCCAATAAAAAAATACATAGTTCAGGGAAAAGTATTTTGGTCATGATTAGGATTGGGGGTTGAGGACAGAAATGATGAACTCGTTTTTTCTCCACAGAATAGGGAAATACGTTAAAAATGTTAAAAATGAAAATATGTTAAAAAGGGAAATATAATTTGGCTTAATAATTATAAAATGATAAAAATAATTAACATTTCTAATCACTTTACCTATATTAACTTTTTTCTGCCTAACAAGAACCCACGTGGTGAGCACTATTATTGCCAATAATTGGTAAATGAGGAAGTAGGCATGTTTGATAAAGGTTGGAAATTAGCACCAAGGACTGAGGGAAAAAAATGTCAGTTTTGTGATTGTTCTTTTCTTAGAGTCAGTGTTAAAAAAATGTCTTGACAGTAGACCTACAAGTTAGGGGGTCTTTTTTGGACCTTTAGTAACTAAATCCTTTAGAAGAAGTAGGAGGGAATTTACCTTACAGTAAATAGTATTGCAGAGTTCTTGTATTTGCTTTAGTATTGGTCCTACTAAAGGCAGCCCAGGAGACCCATGAGATCACAGGAAGACACGAAGTCTTAAGGAATCAAGTTTCAATTCAAGTCATTACTGGACAGAGGTCAATGGAAGAATTCCTATGCAACTCGTTTCAGCTTTTTAAAGAGATAGTCTTAAACAAAGAAGCATTGTGTTAAGCTCAAAGAAAGAGAGATGAAACAAAATTTTCATAAAGGATATGAATTCTAGGACTCTTCCTTTTCATATACATTAATACAACCTCTCATTAACTACAGCAGATCTGTTTTCAGCAAAAATCTGCAAACAAGTATGTCAGAATGATAAGAAAATAAAAGAGTAGCTTTTCTGTAGTTTTGAGTTTAAGGGGGAAAAATTCAGCTAGAAAAATTGGGGGAAATGTTGACTTTAGTCTTCAGCTATTGTGACCATACCCATGATTACTATGGTAACAGGTAGTAAAACAATGACATAGTCTCAGTTTGAGTGCCCTGTTTAGGAAACTAGTCACACCCTGCAAAACTCAAAGGGCTGCCCCTCTGTCTCTCCTTTCCTGGCTAAGTGGCTATTGAAAGAGCAAAACCACAGAGACACTCATCAGTATCAGAGACAATATTGATTAATTAAATCATACATTTATTTATTCATTCATTTATTCAACAAATATTTACAGTCCAGCTGCCTAGAAACACTTCCCCTAGAGGTAAGGTCAGTTCTTAAAGAAAGCTTGATTTACTGCTTGATCTGTTTTGTCCCTAAGAGGCTATCTAAAAATAATGATGCTTCTTTCCAAGTTTCTTAAAAAAAAAGTTCCTAAAAGTTCATCGGCTTGCTCCATCCATATTTGCAGGCTATTGGGCTAATAAAATGACCTGACAACATTTTTTTCTAGAACTTCTGAGTCTGTTGAAAGCTGGGCCCCTGAAAGAGTGGAGAGTCTGCTGAAGTCACCAATAGCAAGTTCCCAACTCAAGCTCTCTTTAAGCTCTCCGAGCATGATTATTCTTACCTAGTAAAGGCTTTTGATTTAGTTTTTAATTCTAAAGTGCAAAAGAGCTTATATTCCCAAGAGCAAAAGTGAAATGAACAAACAAATAAATAACATGCCTAATATACATAACATGCCTTAACATTAATATTAAATTGATTTCCAAAAATGTTTTTGCATTTTTATTTTTCTCCATTTCATTTTTTGATACTGTTGGAAAGGAAAAAGTAAAACTGTCACTGTGGATGACATGATTTTATATGGAAAACCCTAAAGACTCCACTAAAAAAAAACTATTGGAAGTTAGTAATACAATAAAGTTGCAGGGTGAAAAGTCAATATACAAAAATCCGTTGTGTTCCTATATTCTACCAAAAAACTAGCAGAAACAGAAATTAAGAAAACACTCTAATTTACAATCTCAATGACAAGAATAAAATAGCTAGGAACAAATTTAACCAAGGAGGTAAAAAACCTGTACGCTGAAATCTATAGGACACTGTTGAAAGAAATTGAAGAAGATACAAAGAAATGGAAAGATAGCCCACGCTCATGCAATGGAAGAATTAATATTGTTTAAATGTTCATATAACCTAAAGCAATCTACAGATTCGTGCAATACTATCAAAATCACAATGACATATTTTTACAGAAAAAGAACAAAAATTCTAAAATTTATATGGAACAACAAAAGACCCCAAATAACAAAAGCAACCCTGAGAAAAAAGAACAAAAAGGGAGGTATCATACTCCCTGATTTCAAATTATACTACAAAGCTAGAGTAATCAAAGCAGCGTGGTATTGGCAGAAAAACAGACACACAGATAAATGGAACAGAAATAAATCCACACTATATACGCAACTAATTTACAACAAAGGAGCCAAGAACATACAATGGAGAGGGGAAAGTCTCTTCAATAAATGATGTTGGAAAAACTGGACAGCTGCATACAAAAGAATGAAACTATCTTACATCATACACACAAAAAATTAAGTCAAAATGGATTAAAGACTTGAGTGTAAGACCTGAAGCCATAAAACTCACAGGAGAAAACATGGGCAGTATGCTCTTTGACATTGGTCTTAGCAATTAGTGTCCTTTTGGATCTGTCTTCTCAGGCAATGGACACAAAAGCAAAAGTAAACATATGGGATTATATCAAACTAAAGAGCTTCTGCACAGCAAAGGAAACTATCAGCAAAACAAAAAGGCAACCTAATGAATGGGAGAAGATATTTGCAAATTATTTACCTGATAAGGGGTTAATATCCAAAATGTATAAAAAACTCATACAACTCCACCACAAAAGCCCAAGCAACCCAGTTGAAAAATGTTCAGAGAATCTGAATAGACATTTTTCCAAAGAAGACATAGATGGCCAACAGGCACATGAAAAGATGCTGAACATCACTAATTATCAGGGAAATACAAATCAAAACCACAATAAGATATTACCTCTCACCCATTAGAATGGCTATTATCAAAAAAGAAGAAATAACAAGTGTTGGAGAGGATGTGGAGAAAAGAGAACCCTTGTGCACTGATGGTGGAAATATAAATTGGAGCAGCCACTGTGGAAAAGAGTATGGAGGTTCCTTAAAAAATTAATATGATTCAGCTATTCCACTTCTGGGTATTTATCTGAAGAATAAGAAAATGCTAATTCAAAAAATATATGTGACCCTATATTCATTGCAGCATTATTTATAATAGCCAAGATACAGAAACTACCTAAGTGCCCATTAACAGATGACTGGATAAAGGAGATGTGGAATATATGTACGATGGAATACTACTCAGCTACAAAAAGATAAAAATCTTGCTATTTGTGGAAGAATAGATAGGCTTTGAGGGTATTACGCTAAGTAAAATAAGTCAGACAGAGAAAGACAAACACTGTGTGATCTCACTCGCATATGGAATATTAAAAAAACAAAACAAACAAACAAACAAAACAAAAACAAACACATAGATACAAAGAACAGATTGATGGTTACTAGTGGGGAAGGAAGGTGGGCATGGGGGTCAATAGGTATGGGGGTCAACCTATGGTGATGAATGGAAACTAGACTTCTGGTGGTGAACACACTATAATGCATGCAAAAGTCAAATTATAGTGATGTACACATGAAACATATATAATGTTATAAGCCAATGTTACCTCAACAACAACAATCAAATCAAATCAAATCGTGTGATTCCAGTTGGGGACAAACAAACAAACATGAGAACATGCAGATATATTTTGTTTGACCTGTATGGTGTTTTTAAAATTCAGAAGTTTCACTTTAAAAACTCCACACCTTTGAACTCTATGGAAAAGGAAATCTGGCCACAGCAAGCTCATGTAACAACTTTACAACAATTTGTTAAACTAAGTAGTTGTTTTTCCTTTACGATGCAACACATATAGCAGTTCACCCCAGACCACTACCTCATGTCTTATACTTGGCCCATTTCACCCATTTAAACCATCTACTGTGCTTCTGTAAGCATTTGAGTTTCAAAATCATGGTATATTACTTAATCTGATCCAGGGATACCTCTAGGGGAAATGGAATAAAGGAGATCTTTTCTGAGACCCACATTAACTACGAGGGGGAGAAATTCACCCAGGATAAAGAAAATACTAGATTTGATGTGAGAGTGCTTACATCTACCTGTACAAGCTATATGGAGGCTACACACTGAGAGCTCACTCTAATATCTCCACCCCATTCTTTCCCCTCTATTCTTAAGCAAAGTGAATGTGTTCAGACGTGAATATTAATCTGAAATAAATCTGCTGGGGGCCCATGTATAACATTGTAATCAATAAGTTCATTAAAAAGTGAGGGGAAAAATAAGCAAAAGAAAAATGAAGTAAATATATTAAAACAATATAAATACAAGGAGTCCTCATATATTAATTCTCCAAAGTTTTGCAGAGATTATAGGTACCATGAATAAAAAAGAATTCTTAGAACAGATAGTTCAAAGAAGTGATTTTAGAGCAACAGAAGAGACGGTAAAACAAGGTAGCAGAGCTCAAGAAAAATGAGGAAGGGAAAAATAAATGAAACATTATAGAGATAAAAACTAAATAAAACAACAAAAATTTAATTAACATGACAAAGTGGAATGATGAAAAAGACAAATATGCTTGAAGAAATCACACAAAATTATATAGAAAAGAACAATGATATAAAAATAATTAGAGAGAAGAGGACAACTATGGGCAAAGGAGAGTCAACATTCATAAAATTATTTCCTTAGGGAAAAAGGAGAACAAATGATCAGAAAACACAGAGAAATCATTCCAGGAAAAAAAATGTTAGTGAATCTACACATTGAAATGCCATTATACATGGTTGGAAATACTGATAGAGAATGATAAGCACTAGGACATATCCTAGTGAAGTTCCATTATTTCAGTGATAATTAATCATATGAGCATCCCCATAGAAAAAGCACATCACATACAAAGGGGGAAAGTCACGCTGGTCTCAGATTTTTTTCATAGTGACATGTATTTCCAGAGACAATGGAAGTAAGTCATGAGGAAAAGAAAGTGTGAGCCAAGGATTTTACAATTAGATAAGTGTTAAAATATATAGGTCAGATGCAAGATCAAACATGCAAGATCTTAGAAAATACAGCATTCATTAATTACTTTATTTATGAACATAACCCAGTGGTCCTGATCCCCATATAGTAATATTTTCTTTGCTGACTGCAATTTTTCCAAAACAAAAATAGATAAGCACTGAGTGAAGGCCTAAGTGCTACATTAGGCTCGCTTGTCCTCCGTAACTGACTCCTTGAACTGAGAACACCATGGCATTTTTAAGTGTAAGTCGGCATCAAGGACAAGTCTCTGGCTTTAGTTTGAGTCAGTTGGTAAGTCTATTGGAAGTAAATAGGAGTACCGTTTCATCTTTGTAACTGCAAAGATACTGGAGTCTCTCTACAGTGTTTCATATAGAGTTCACACCATGGAGTTACCTTTTAGGAATTTTAAAAATCAGTATATTTAGTGTTTAAGAGCACAGCCCTTGGGATCTGTAAAGGTGGTATATAGCTCTGTGATGACCTCTCTAAGCCTCAATTAGTCTTAAAATGGAGGTAATAATATTGTGGTCAAATATTAATCAAGTGAGTGTACAGAAAGCACTTATCAGAGGACCTGGAACATAGTAGATTCTCTGTAATCAGTTGCCCTTTTGCATGTTATAAATTACATTGAGTCTGTAAATTGGATTTGTTTTTACTGTCAAAAGTACCACAACTTATTTATATAAAAGGCAAGATAATGATTGTATTTTAAAACTCAGTCCTTCTGATCAATAAATATTTGGTGCACACCTAGTCTCTGTTAGACCAGTTAGATGGTAATGGTACAAAGATGAGTAACATGTGATCTCTAGTTTTAAAAAGATTGTGGTCTTAAAGGAGAGATAACCACATACCCAGAATATTCTAATATTATATTCTAATATAATATGGAGATTATTAAAAGAGACAGACATAGAGTTTCTCATTCATGTTCCTCAGAGCGTCTTCTGTAGAACATCTTATCAAAAGTATCAAAACTTGCTTAAGAATCATCTGAAGACTTTCCTAAAATGCAAATATTTACTTTCATTTTTTACCACTGATGCAGAGGGAGTTTCCGTGTTTAACAGGTGATTCTTGCTCTTGAAGCTTGGTATCCACTGGTTTGTAGGACCACAGAGGAAATATTCCTAGCTTAACCCAGAGGTTCAGGAATGACATCTCAGCTGAGTCTTAAGAGTGAATAGAAGATAGCTCGGTGAAAAGAGGCAGTGAGAGCTTTCAGAGCGCAGGGCTCAGGGCTCAGGGCCCAGAGCAAGACAGATGTGGCTGCAGACAGAAATGGTGTGGTGTGGTTGCCCAGTGGGGTATTGAGGATCACTAGAGCTCCCAGTATCATGGGGCATTGGGAGAGGGCAGGAGAGATTGGTCACCAAATATAATGGAAGTGTAGATTCTTGGCAAATTGCCTCTGTATGGTTTTTACCTTCTCCTCATGACTTTTCCTTGTCTCACATATTGAACCATCGACAAATCATGCCTATATCAGAGCTTCTCCTGAATTACTAAGGAATAGTAGAATAACGGAGTTGAAGAGACAGAAGAGACTTTGAAATATCCTAAAATTTCCCTTTTGCTTCTAGATAGATTAGATTTGAAAACAAAAGAGGGTATTATTCGATGCTCATTCTTTATCTCTCAGTTCATAATAACCCAGCAGGTCTTTCAAAGCATAGTAGCAGGTGCTAGCAGACCAAGAATTCCACTGGTGATAATATCAGGTGAGTTAGCATTCTGTAGGTTCTTACAGCTTGGTCCATGAGGTGTGGCAGCCTGTACCTTTTCACTCTTACTGAGATTTCTCATAAGCTGGGGTGCCTCAAAGATAGAATATGTCACACCTTCACTTGTTGGGATTGCCTCACTGTCCCATGATCCACTTTCTGTAGTCTATAGAATTCTCCTTTTAGTGAACGACCTTGGTTCCTTCATAGAACTGAAATCTTAGAGCAGGGGGACTGTTAGAAGTTGTGGTTTCATCAAGGGGAATGAGACACAACCCAAAAGCAGTGGCCAGACTTAATTGTGTCCTCTTCTAACGATACCACTCCCAGCAGTCTTTGATCCTCAGGGAAGCATGTTTGCCTTGGACCCAGCATTTGGCATTGATCTAAATGATTTCTATCTCAGGATTTATTGAAGAGATTAATAATCTCCCAGCTTGGTGAGAAATGCTGTGCTTTATATATAAGGTCCACAATCATTAAATTCCACTGGACATTCCTGAATAGGAAGAACAGCAGTGACAGATCTTTATCTTTGTTTATCTACCCAATGTAAACCGGACTCTCATGTTTGGAATGCCAGTACCCAGTGCTGAAACATTAATTAACTCTTTGCTAACATCATTCAAATTCTCTGGGGACATCTTATCATTTGTTTCTGTTAAAAAATTTTTAAAAAACAACATCAATAGAAATCAAAAAGATATAAAGCTTACCCTTAATGACACCCCCCGAATTATACTACTTTTATTTCTTGTAATATTATGTTGTAATTGAGTGATGCCAGCAGATGCATGATTCATGAATTTTGCTCAGTTTTTAATCATATGAAACCTTTGATTAACAATCAATTTATTATTTCTACACCCCTGAACACAGATTATTTCTCTAAGGCTTTTTATATTAATCAGAGCTCATGTTGCAACTAACAGAAATCGAGTCCAAAACATCTTAAACTTTAAAAAAGGAGTTTTGGGCTTCCCTGGTGGTGCAGTGGTTGAGAGTCCGCCTGCCAATGCAGGGGATATGGGTTCGTGCCCCGGTCCGGGAAGATCCCACATGTCGCAGAGCAGCTGGGCCTGTGAGCCATGGCTGCTGAGCCTGTGCGTCCGGACCCTGCGCTCCGCAACGGGAGAGGCCACAGCAGTGAGAGGGCCCCGTACCGCAAAAAAAAAAAAGAGTTTTTTGGCTTATATAACTAAAAGGTTTAGAGTCAGGTTCAGGTATACCAGTTGGTTCAGGGATTCGATAGATTTTATCCAGAATTTCTTTTTTTGCCTAGCTTCTCAGGTTTGTGGCGTATGTGTTTGTGTGTACTGGTGGTGGTGGGAAAATGTGTGCAGGGAGTGAGTGTGTGTTTGTCAAATTCTCAGCTCTGTTTTCATCACCAGTGGCTTTAGTACATTGACTAAGAATGAATTTTATCTATGATTTGGATTGAGGAGGGAGAATGCTATTTCTGGCAAATGGAAGAAGGGCATAGCAGTTTGAAACAAAATGTCCTGGAGAAGCTGCAAATAGGTTGGTGTGGCTGGAACGCAGGGTTCCTTTTGGGGAGTAACAAGATGGATGGACAGATGCCATATAAAAATGGCATAAGAATGGGCTCTGCAAGTCTTGATAAAGGACTCTAGATGTTTTTAGGTCAGTAATAGGGAGTCTCTAAGCACTGAAATATCATAAAACTTGGCCTTTAGTAAGATTATTCTAGTATTAATATGGAGAGTGGATTTAACAAGGTTAAAACAGGGAACCAGGATTGCCCATGGTGAATAATGAAAGATGATGGGGATCTGAATCTGACAGACAAAATGGAGGTTTAGAAAAGAGAAAAATGTTAAATATCTTGACAAGTTGAATATTCAGGGTTTAGTTGTAGATTAGAAGTTAGAAGTGAAGGAATAGAAGTAAGCGAGGGAGAGAGAACAGGTATAAAACTACTTCTGGGCTTCCAACTTGATGAATTGCAGTCCATTCAGAGATAGGGAAAATAGAATGAGGAGCAGATTTTCGCTGGAGTTGAAGGGTGTTAAGGGACAGCTATCCCAATATGGAGGATATCATCCTGCAATAAACTCAGGTGAAGACCAGCAAGCATCACCTGTCATCGGCTCAAACGCTCATGCAGAAGAGGGAACATGGGTGCTCTTCCTCTCAGGATGCTGCACGGGGACGTGCTTGAGCTGGGGTGCGGTTGAATATTCTGTAGGACTGGGATCCCGTGGAGGGACCCTACTCTCATGAGGCTCTTCTTTTTACTTGTGCAAAACTGAGAGCAACTTTATGGGAGAAATGAACATTTGGGGACAGAGGTCAGGTAGTCAGAGCTTACCACACAGATTTGTGGAGGTGTATATCCAAGGAAGATTTTTGAAGTTTTATCTCATTGATAAAACCTGAAGTGTTTGGACTTTTAATTGATAGGAAAGATGACTTTCTTTTAAGTCACAGGAGTAAAATACACCTGAGTGTTTGAGATGTGAGCCCCATCTACTACTGCATAGAGCATTTCGTACAATTTTGCATTACCATAAAATGAGGCAAGGTCCCTTCCTGACCAAGAGAGGTGCATAATTATATACTGACAGAGGCTAATATAACAGGAAAGGTACTGGAAAAGCAAGACACCTCAGTTCAGTGACATATTTACTGAGCCACATAGCTTACCTGTGTTTTCATTTCTCCTTATGGATGATTAACTAGGGTGCCATGTTTAAAGTGTCACAATCCTGTTTAACCACATTTGAAACATGACTGGTTACTACCCTCATCTCTTTTAGGAAGCAAATTAATTCTCTTTTCTCAAGCCCAGCCCCTGATACCAGCAGGTATTGTGTGTAAAATGGGTTACCAAGGAGAGAGTATTTTCTTATTATGAGGCTAATAAAATGCAGTTTGGTATAATACCCATAATCACAAAGATTCCATGAAAAGTTCTTTTGATTTTATTTTTGGAGAATGGAATTTCCTTGTGTAAAGCTTACGGGGTTATTCAGAAAACTGATGGTGATTCATTCCTGTGTGTCAAACATTGTGCAAACAGATAGCGTAGGAAATGAGACTGACGTTCAATGTGAACATATGAAGATAAGAAGATAAAGGCGTATATAACTTGACATTGGATTTTTTTAAAGAACATTTGAATCGCTTCACTTTTATAAAATTCTCTTCTCCTCTTTTTTAGTTGATATCTTTTCTGCTCTAGAAAGTGGCAATGATATAGAGAGTATCACTGGTGAACCCCTAACCCCCAATGTCAACCTCTGAGATATGAGCAAAAGTCAAAATACAAAGGAAGATAAGGAGGTACTGCTATAATGATTAACTCCCAAGCTTTTACTCAGAGTATAAATGGAGAAAAGAAAGCTCAATCTAGTTCTACTGAACACTATATGGCATTTAACAAAGGGGAACAAAGAGGTAAGTGGACAGCGTGGATAACTACTGAAACTTGTTTGTCATTTCTCCCTGTCCACACCTCAGCTCTAAGGTGTCCTGGAAGTGTTCAGTCTCCAGATTATTGTTAATGAAGATGAGATACAGCTTAAAAGTAATGTCCCCCATTAAGAGGAATTATTTTAAGGGTGACATTTTTTTTTCCAACCCTTCCTTTCAAGTGGCCTTTTTTCCACATACAATTAGTAAGAGGCCAATCCACTGCCTTGGTGGCTGGTCTACAAGGATCCAACTGTTTTGTTTTCTTCCAGGCAATGTGTATTTTAGAACAAATTATAAAGTAGGAAATTTGTGAAGGTTTTGGAAATTCCAGAAGTCCAGTAAAGGAGACATTCCTAAGCCTTCCAAATCATAAATTATGTATATATTAAAGCTACATAAATAAAAGAATTTTATTTGGGTATTTGGATTGCATGCTCTTGAAAAGTCTCAATTTTGTTAATCTTCTAAGTTGTATGAAAGGCTATTATAATTTTTAAAAAATTTTTCATAGTGCTGTGATTCTCCAGCTGACAGATAGAATCAAAGCGTAATTACCTTAATGTATTTTCTAGTCACTATTGAATCTCTGTCTAATTTCCACAATTATTGGCCTTAAATTCCAATATCAGTTCATACAGCCTTAGGGAATTTAAGCTAATTTTAATGTTCATCCAAGCAAGACAGAATTATGCAGATATTCTATTGGGAAAAAGTGCCCATAATACATTATAAAACTAAACTATGAGTTCTAATTGTCATGATTTGGGGTTTAATGGGCAACACTGCTGCCCTCTATTAGCAGATACTTAAAAACTTCATAGAAAATATAAAGTGCATGGGTGTTCACATGAAAAATATCAAATATGTGAGCTGAAATTACAGTGAAGGTGATTAACAACAAATTCAAGATTATAGAGTTCACACAAAAACCATCATTGCAAGATCATATTTATCTTATAAAGATTTCCCATGTAGAGAAAAAAACCAATTAAGCGTGCATAACAGGTTGAATTGTGTCTCCCCACAACTTCCTATGTTGAAGTCCTAACCCCTAGTACCTCAGAATGTGATTTGATTTAGCAATAGGGTCATTCCAGATGTAATCAAAGTTAGGATGAGGTCATACCACAGTAGTGTGGGTCCCTAATCCAATATGACTTATAAAAAAGAAAAGTTTAGAGGCAGACACACTCACAGGTAGAACACCATGTGAAGGTGAAGGCAGAGATTGGGGTCATAAAGCAGAAACTAAGGACTGTCAAAAATTCCCAGTGAACCACCAGAAGCTAGGAGAGAGGCATGGAACAGATTACATTCCTCATAGTCCTCAGAGGAACCACCCCTACCAACATTTTGATTTTGGATTTCTAGCCTTTAGAACTGTGAGGCAATACATTTCTGTTGCTTAAATAGAACTTTCACAGCTTGTAGTGCTTTGTTGTGGCAGCCCCAACAAATACAGCATGCTTTTGAAATTAAAGACTCACACCTACATTTTCTGAAAAGAGTGAGAGAGTTTTCCTGGTCTTCTCTGTGTCAATTTGTCTATCCCTTTAAATCAGGAGTCTCTAAGTGTGCCAGGAAGAGTCACATAGCTCCTCTGAAAAATGTCATAAAATCCAGCTCTCTTCAGGAATATGAGTTTCTAGTGAACTAGAAAATGCAGTTAGAGAAAGTGTGATGCCAATATTTCCAGTGTCCTGGGACTAGTGGCTTCTGGCCATAATGCTGAATTTGAGCTTGGGTGACTTTTATACCACAACCCTTCTCTGTGGCCTACAGGCATTTGAACTCAAAATCTGAACATGACAAGAATTCTATCAGTATGGGACATGGAGAGGAGGTTATATAATTAGAAATAAATATTAGGCTGGCCTAAAGTATCTTTTCACTAACATTGAATTCCAGAAAGCAACAAGGAAATGTTGCATCATTTTGATAGAAAAGTATGTGATCCTCACATTTCATATATAGTGAATTGTTCATACAACTAGAATATGAAGGTATAATTCCAATGAAAAGAAAAAATCTCCAAAAAATTGGTAACGCTTGTGGTAGATTGTATTTTCCAATGACACATGCAACAATATTGCCTCTTGAATATCGGTGGGATTTTGACTTGCTTGTAACTATTAAGTGCAATGAAAGTGATGCTGTGTGAGTCCTGAGGCTAAATCATGAAAAATGATACAGCTTCTGCCTTGTTAATGGGACTTTGGCCTTGGAACTCTTTGATACCATATAAGAAGTTTGACTCACCTGAGCCGTCCTTGCTGTGAGGAAGCCCAGGCCACATGGAGAGGCCACACAAAGGCATTCCAGCTCAGAGTGTCAGTTGAGAGTTCTAGACTGAGCTGACATTTGAATTGCCAGACATGACTTCAGATGATTTCAGTCCTCAGCCTTTGAGTTTGCCTAGCTGAGGTTTTCAGAAATGTGGAACAGGAAGAAGTCATCTGAACTGTGCCATTTAAAATTCCGAACCATAGAACTGGTGATAAAATAAAATGGTTCTTTTATGACATTAAGTTTCACAGTGGCTTGTTATGTCACAATAGTAACTGGAAAAGTAGCTTGGTGAACATTGTTTCTTGTGCAGAAGTCCCATATGTGTGCTTTGAAATGTTTCTTTCTCTTTAATCTACAGTCTTGCTGGCAAGCAATGTATTATTTAGGAGCTATTTATTAACCTTGGAGGAAAAAAGAAAACATTTCTGATTTATTCTTCCTTCTTTTAAGAGGGGTTTCAACAGTTCACTACTCTTGAGGGTCTCTCTCAAAACCTCAACTTTTAAGACCTAAATCTTCATAGATACAATCATGTCCTTCTCTTATGCAAAAAATGTACACTTTTATATACATTTATGTGTTATTAACTATTTTGGCATAAAAACTTTCTTTTTATTTTCTCAATAATATAACTTAAATTAGACTACTGAAAGAAAACTGTTATTAATATTTTAAGATATCTTTTGTAATTTTCTCAAGTTTTCTTAATACATAAGTAGTTTAGGATTTTAGGTCTCTTGGTTTAACAAAGTGGCTTTGCTAATGTCTAGGAATGTTAGATCATTTTTACTAAAAATGTGTTTGGTTGGAACTCAGAACATGAAATATGGTCTTCACCATTGGTTTTCAAGTTTTTCTCTTATTATTTTAGATGTAAGGTGCTGGTACTATATAGATTTCTTCCTTAGTGCTTGAGGCACAGGGTGCTGGAACTATATAGATTTCTTCCTTAGTGCTTGAGGCACATGAGAGAATACCCAACATTTGGAGGCATTAAGAAGAAATTAGAGGAAGATGTTTGCTTTTAAGCCTTGAATTTTCTTTGTGTATACAAATATAGTAATTAAATAAAGTTCTCTTTCTTTATTGTAATCAATTACCTGTCTATAGTGGCATACCTCTTTTACCTTAGAAATTGTATTCACTGCCCAGACTTACATTCTAGGAAGCCCAGGACAGTCAATGGTAACTATTAGGGTAATTTTTTATTGCTATTTACAGAAGACCTCAGACTTTTACTTCAGTCTCTTTACAGAGTACAGGATACTAGTACAATTACATTGTGTTTACACCATTGGGAGTTCTTGAGAAAAGGCTTTATCTGTCTCGTGTCAGCAGATGATTTTCCCCAATAGGAAGGATAATTAGATCAGAAGGAAATCTCAATTTCCAGGGGGCCAATGCCTGAACCTGATTAAAATCGCCTGTGACGATGTTGGGCTTATCAGGGATCTGAGGAGTAGTAGAGGTGGTCCCATTAAGTAGATGAACCAGCAGAAAGTGTTTTCACAGTGGTGGGTTGTTTTCTCTGTGCTTTAAGGCCATTCTTACCTTGTGTGTAGGGCAGATCTGCTGAAAGTTAAGTATATTTTAACCACCAGGTTATAGATTATGGCACATTACTTTTGGGTCAATTGGCAAGATCTCTCACATTTGTGAGCTCACACTATTGTTTGTAATAATCTAGTTTCCTATAATCTAAGGTTTTGTGATTCATGGTGTGGTTTATGGAATAGTAACTTCAGTGTACATGAGAGCTTGTTAGAAATGCAGAATTCCAGGCCCATCTCAGACCTACTGAATCAAAGTTTTCCTTTGAACAAGGTCCCCAAATGATCCCCCATGCACATTAAAGTTTGAGGTACACTGCTCCGAGACAGGGAGTCCTTGTAACTGAATGGGCACAGCATTATAACACTGAGAGTCCATGCGTCCACTCCTATGTATGTGTGGAGAATCAATTTGGGATTTTTCTGTCCTAATTAGTATTTGAGGATATGACACTGATGGGTGCTTATTCTGTAAAATCATTGGGATGGTAGCCTCACACTTCTAAATATTTACCAACAGTGCCCTTCGTTTTCATTCATTTAAAAAAAAAGGCATAGTACTTGAAGAGGTGTATGCAAACCAGGAAATGGTTATATACTGTTGGGCAGTATACAAAATTTCAATCTTCTGAGTGTGTTCATGTGTGTATGTATTTGTATAAAGAAATGTGGATGAACTTGCTTCAGCATGATGGCTCTGATCCCCTCAGCATGGTTGGTGAATTAGAGTGACTTTCAGTTCCTTCCAACTTAATTTTCCAGATTTTCCAAATTTTCTACCCCGAGTCCTTTCAATCCTTTTATTTAGTCAACAAATATTGGGTTGGCCAAAAAGTCCATAACATCTTATGGAAAAATCCAAACGAAATTTTTGGCCAACCCAATATTTATGTACCAGGTATGTCTGGTTAGAAGATAGAGGCTAGAGAAAAGGAGACTCTCTAGGAATCATGATGCAGCAAAGGAAGGGAAAAGGTCAAGTGGGAAGTTTCCAGGTCAAGTCTAGTGGAGGACTTCCTTCCACGGATTCGTCTCATTCTTGTGTCTCCTTGTTACTGTGCACAAGCTTCAGCTTTGCCTGAGCTTTCTTTTCTCTGGATGTTATGCACACACTTGTCACTGAATCCAATTTTTGTCCTTGAACACAAACACAAATTAATCGATATATTGAGTTGGCCAAAAGTTTTCTTCATTTTTTTCTGTAAGATGGCTCCAGTAGCACTTAGTTGTCTTTAACATCATTCGAAACAACCTTGTTAGATTGTATTGTGAGAGCTGTCATATCAACATCCATTTTAAAAAAGACATCAAAATTGGTGAATTTTTGTGTTGAAGATGGAAGAAATAGCAATATTTTCAGCATATTATACTTTATTAACTTTCAAGAAAGGTAAAAACACAAGTGAAACGCAAAAAAAGATTTGTGCAGTGTATGGAGAAGGTGCTGTGACTGATTGTGGTTTGTGAAGTTTTGTGCTGGAGATTTCTCGCTGGACAGTACTCCATGGTCGTCGGGTGGACCAGTCTGATAGCAATCAAATCGAGACATTACTTGAGAACACTCAATGTTATACCATGCGGGAGATAGCCGACATACTCAAAATGTCCAAATCAAGCATTGAAAGTCGTTTGCACCAGCTTGGTAATGTTCATCGCTTTGATGTTTGGGTTCTGCATAAGTTAAGTGAAAAAAACCTTCTTGACCGTATTTCGGCAAGTGATTCTCTGCTTAAACACAGCAAAAACATTCTGTTTTTTTTTTTTTTTTTAATTGTGAAGGGCAATGAAAAGTGGATACGGTGCAATAATGTGGAATGGAAGAAATCATGGGGCAAGTGAAATGAACCACCACCAACCACACCAAAGGCCAATCTTCATCCAAAGAAGGTGATGTGTATACAGTGGGATTGGAAGGGAGTCCCCTATTATGAGCTCCTTCCGGAAAACCAAACAATTAATTCCAACAAGTACTGCTCCCAATTAGACCAACTGAAAGCAGCACTCGACGAAAAGCGTCCAGAATTAATCAACAGAAAGCGGGTAATCTTCCATCAGGATAATGCAAGACCTTATGTTTCATTGATGACCAGGCAAAAACTGTTACAGCTTGGCTGGGAAGTTCTGATTCATCCACCATAGTCACCAGACATTGCACCTTTGGATTTCCATTTATTTTGGTCTTTACAAAATTCTCGTAATGGAAAAAATTTCAACTCCCTGAAAGAGCTCCACAGCCCTCCTCCTTTACCCTGTCTTTAAAAATCTTTCCCTGAAAGCCATCAGGAAGTTTGGGTCTTTGAAGCACTAGTTGCCTGGACTCCTTGCTTGGTGTCTTGTAATATGTGCCACACTTTCCTTTACCACATCCTGGCATCAGAAGATTGGCTTTATTGCCCTCAAGAAAGTGGACCCCAGTTTGGTTTGGCACCATGAGCAACCAAAAGAGAATGATTATACTTGGATATTAGTTCTCTGGGATCCCCAAATTTGTGTTCTTCACTGTCATGAGGGGATAGTTACTCAGCAAACTTCTGCTTCAGGTCCCTACTTTTTAAAAATAAAGTTTCCTCCTTGAGCACCTTCACCTCCTACCACTTTTGGTCACTTCCACCCCTTCATAGTGTGTGGCTTGATCTGGGGGAAGATGTTAGCCTGCTCAGAGAGACTACAGGGACTTCCCGCTCTGCCTCCTCCCTTTTTCCTGCCCTTGTCTTCCTTCTCTTTCTTTCCCCTGTTCTTCATTTGTTGTTGTTGTTCTTCTTCTTCTTCTTAATAGGGATGGCAATTGAAATCTTGGTTATGCTTTAACACCCATGATCTTTTCCTATTTTTCAGTACCTTTTTTCCTGACAATATTACTGCTAAGAACTCAGAAATACAAGAATTTCCATTTTAAAATTTTCTGTAGATTTAAATCTATCTTTAAGCCTGTATCTTACTTTTCTGGTAGAAATTAAATTTCACCCATTATTAAGGTGCCTTCTCTTCCCATGGGCATGTACCACAGTATTGGGATGTCTCTGTGGGCATTACTCATTATTTCACACTTGGTGAGACCACCTTTGTTCCAGTGTGAATGGCTCCTACCATCAGAAGTCACTGAAGCATGGACATCTGGGGGCTGAGTTTCCATCAGCCTGGGGGCACCCTGGGGACATCTCTTTGAAATCTTGAGGTCTTGTTGCCTCCCCTAGATACTGCCTCTGATAGTAATCAATGCTTCCATCTTCCACTACATAGAGACGTCTTTATAATTGTGAGTAATCTCTTCCTTTTCTTCTTTTCATACTCAGCTATGATCATTCTCCCCTACAGTTGCCCTCCAAGGTTCTCATCCTTTTTACCTCCCTTTTTCAGTGGGAAGCATCATCTCTTCAATGAGCTTAGTCATTTAGAAGGAAAGAAAGAGCTCTCCTCTTCAAGCATCAACTATTTTCTGCCCTGCAAAAATCTCGAGGCAAGGAAATATAATGGCCAGGCCACATACTTGAGATGGGTAAAGAAAAAAAAAAAACATGAGTTAATTATATTCTAATACACTATCCTGAAACACAAATGATAGAAATGATTCCTGAAGATAGCCACAGCGCAGTTTTGAATAACTCACCTCTGGGTTGAAAAGGCATTTGTAAAATTCTTTAGCCTCCTTTAGACAGCTAACTTCTAGAGTTAAACTTTCCTATGTTAGACTTCTCAACTCTATCACTTTCTAATTCTGAAATCTTGGATCTCTGAGGTGAGCACTGTGATGTGCCTCCCATACTCCCCCTCAGTGAAGGATCTGTTGCCACAACTTGGGAGTGCGTTTTGCAGACAACCTTCAGCCGTCAGCCTCTCCAGGGCTTGCCTCCACTACAAAGAGCCTCCTCACCCAAGGTCATGCCTTTCCCTGGGGTGGGGGGGTCCACAGTCAGTGACTGATTGATGCTGAGATGAAAAGGCTTGGCCATACTCGCCCAACTTTGGATGAATCTGAAAGGCATTCTAGCTCCAGAGCTCTCCCTGGTTGGTTGAGGCTGCCATTGAAGCTGCATCACAGCTCCACTTCTTCCTCTCCCTCTGCCCACTACTTCACTCTTCTCTCCCTTTCACTAGTGTAGATGGCAAGGGTGCTCCTTAATAAACATCCTGCCTGCAAAACTCCATCTCCAGTCTGCTTGTCCACCTGCAACACTGTTTAAACTCAACTTCTTCACCTGTATCACAGAGCTATTGTAAAGGTTACATGAAATAGTATATGTCTTACTATAGTACCTGACATATTATAAGTCCAATAAATGGTGGAAACTACAATTATTGTTCTCCCAAAATCATTTTGCTAACCGATATTCTCAACCACTCCTCTTTCTATATTTCTAGTCTAATCTAGTCAAATCAGAATACACAAATAGAGAGCATCTTTGTATTCAATAGTGAAAAGAGAGTCTATAAAACCAGACCAAGAGGAAAAAAATTCTCTCTTTCCTTGCTATGGTTGCTGGATTTCTCTATTGGCCATATGTTGCAACATTTCTGCAAACAATGGCTTGAATTGTATTCTTCTGAAGTAAACTAGGGAGTTGTAACTGTGACACCACACTTGCCAAAATGTTTTCATCTTGGTGCCAAGACATCTTTAGAAAAAATACTATGTATACCTTAATTTTGTCAAAATGGAGGTATCTATAGATATTTACTGAGTTACTGGGTATGGAGGTATCTATAGATATTTACTGAGTTACTGGGTAACTGAGAGTAGAAATTCCAATATCTGAATATGGTTTTTGTTTAACCACCCTCTTTGAAAGTTCCTTGGCCCACTGTAATGCCCTGAATTTGACTGTTTTAGATTAGCTCCCTTCCTTCTTCATGACAGGATGAGAATATAGATATAGCTTATTGTTCTTCAATTTAGTGTGCATGACAATTCACTTAGGAACATATTGAAAATGTCAGGATAAGGGTGCTGCTCTCATAGGTTCTGATTCAGTGTGTTTGAGTTGTCGGGAATGTGCATTTTTTAGCAAGTGCCCAGGTAGTTTTGATGCTCACTGTGAGAAACACTTGCATAGCAAATGGCTCGATTAATTTCCATTCAATCCAGAGAATAAAGAAGAGGGAATAAGTCTGATTTGCCACACCTAGGATTTCAATTAGCATCACGTGGAATCCACATGAGACACTCTTGAAAACGTTCAAACAATCATCCCTGTTCCAGGCTAAACTTGCCGTGACACCCTTATTATTAGGTGAATTTTTAATGTTGTGAAGCATGGCTTGAGCTAGGATACAGCACTTACTCGTTTTTTTCTTTCCTTACCTCAATGACCACTCTTTCTCAGTGTTGGTTGGGTTTTCCCAGCCTCTGTTGGTGGATCCCAGGACTCAAACCTTGGTCTTCTCATTCCCTAGGTCATTCATTCTCATGACTTTAAACAACATCCATTGAATAATAATTTCTAAATTTGTATTTCCAATTTTGATTCCCTGAGCTTCAGATTCATATATCTGTCTACTGAGTGGCTCTACTTGAACGAAGAATAGGCATTCCAAATTTAATTTGTCCAAAACTGAGATCTTAATTTTGTCTCCCCAACAATTTATCCCCTTGACTCATGTATCTCAGCAAGTAGTAACTCAGTTCATCTATTATCTCAGGACCTTAAAATCATTTTTTACTTGTATTTTTTATCTCCCTCAGGGTCCACATCAAATGGATCAACAAACCTATTGGCTGTACTTCCAAAATGTATTTGTTATCCAAGACTGGATTTCAGTAGACTGTACTTTTCACCGCTTTCATTGCTATTACCCCGAACAAAGCCATTACTATTTACTGTATGAATTCCTTTCTGGATCTTCTATTCCTGCCTTCCCTACAATATACTCTCAACAGAGCAGCCAAAGTGATACTATTAAAACATGTCTGGTCATACTAAGACCCTTCAAATTTTTCCAACTCACTTGAGGAGGAGTAAAATCCATGCCCCTACCATGTGTCTTAGTCTGCCTGGGCTGCCATAACAAGGTACCAAAGGCTTAGTGACTTAAACAACAAAAATTTATTTTTTCATAGTTCTGAAAGATGGAAGTCTTGGTGGGGGGCAGCATCATCAGTCTCTGGTGAGAATCCTCTTTCTAGTTCGCAAATGGCCACTCATTTCACTGTGTATTCACATAGCAGAGAGAAAGAACAAGCTCTCTGGTACCTCTCCTTATAAGGGCACTAATCCATCTAACCCTAATTAACTCCCCAAAGCCTCACCTTGTAATATCATCACATTGGGGGTTAAAACTTGAACATACAGATTTTGGGGGGGCACACACATTCAGTCCATAACACAGCATACAAGACCCTTCACAATCTGGACCTTGACCTTATTTCCTACATCTTTTTTTTTTTTTTTTTTCCCAAGACCTAACCATCTCTGTATCTTTGCTCTTCCTTGAACATTCCCAGGCATGGGCCTACCTTGGGGCCCTTGCACTGGCTATTTCTTTTACCTTATATGGCCCAAAGTTTCACTCCCTTACTTTATTCGGGCATTTGCTCAATTGTCCATTCATCAGAGATGACTTATCTTAGCTAAAGTGCACCAGGAACACACCTCTACTCAATGTTGGGTTTCTTGGCTTGTTGCAGTGGGAGAGGCAGCACACCATGGTGAGCTGTGTGGTGTACCAGGAAGAGTGTGTTGGAAGAAGACTATCACAGGGCTCAAGTTCATGCTAGGTAATTTAGGGGAGGAGTCAGTGAAGCATCGTTTTGCTCTGAGGTTGTCAGAAAATGAGAGCAATTTCATAACTGGGCACCTTAACCATTTTTAACTAAGAGGAATGTAGTGAGGCTAAAGCTGTAATTGCAAAGGGTCAGCAAGAATTAGCTATTATTCATATTAGTTTGATGACGGGGATGTTTGGTTATTTTTGTAATTTGCACAGTGTTCTTGTTTTTATCTGTGCTCAGACATGATTACTACTTGGTCTTGTTTTGCTCTTGCTCTAATAGAATTACAACAGTGGTCTTATCTGGTTTTAGTTTTCTGTAAAATTGTTTATGTTCAGCAG
>NW_006790064.1:709316-762644 GCF_000442215.2 Lipotes vexillifer
TTCCAGGTTGATAGCAGTCAGGGGCTTTTTCTTCATACTCAACCTGAAACACGACTTCTCATTGTTTCTCTCCTCTTATACTACTTTAATTTTATTTCTTATTTTTCTTCTTAACACATGTCACTCACCACCATAGTACAGCAAACATATCGTTTATTTGTCCATTATCTGTCCTCTTCTACATGTAAATTCCCATGAAAGTCAGTATTTGGATTCACTTGTTTCACCCTCTGTACCTTATTAGCCTCCCAGATATAATAGATGTTCAATATGTATTTGCTGAATGTATTTGCTCAATAACTTTATAATTTTCAAAAACACACATTAAAGTCAAATCAATATATAAAACAGCCAAAAGATGAACAAACATCATCTTCATAGTGTATGAAGTTAAATATAATTCAGATGTAAATAAAAGCACAATGAACAGATGGTTACCAAATGACATGTAGTAATGAATGCTGTATTACTATAAATCATGGTGTGACTTTTACAACAATCTTCAAGTATTTGACTATCTTCTACATAAAGTAGAACTAGCTTTTTTTCATCTCTGTAAGAAAAATTGGGATTAACATAGATATAAAAGTAATTCCCCAATTGGGCGGGCTGCTAAAGATAGACCAGTTAATACATATGAATGAATTATTATATAATTTTTAAGAAGAAAATAAAAAGTACTAATTTGATAATATACATTCATATTTTTTCACACCTGTACAATAAAGTTTTCTTTGAATAATTCTCTTAAGTAAGTGAAAGGGAAGAAACTTACTTTTATGAATTATACACATACCCTATTTAAGGCCACTGTTCATATTATTTTGCTAACATGCTGCTTATCTATAAAAAGATGTACTGTGTGCATGTGTGAGTACTCAGCCACTATGTGTGTATACATTCCTCACTCACCACCCAGTGAGCTGATTACTAGTACAGCAAACAGAACTGAAAACCTCCTGTAAATATTGCCAGCCAGTGAATGCTCAGGGATGCTGTCTGGAGAGTGGCTGGGTCAGCGTGCCCTCAGTTATGAAATTAGCTTTGGTTAAAATTTCTGCAGCCAGAGCTTCCTAAAATATTTCCTCTTTATTTTTATTTTCCTCTTGAGATCTCATTATTATTTCCCTTTAGAGGAAATAGGTCATATTGACATGTTGTAAAAATTGAAAGCACAAGATGTTAACATTTGAGGAAGTGAAAAAACTAAAGCTTCTATACTTCTAGGTTCTATGTCTCTACGATCAGAGTTAATGGAAGAACAAATATATCAGATCAGCCAAATCCAATAATAATAATACATACTAGCCCTCACTTATTGACACTGTGTATCAGCTAATGTGCTAAATGCTTTATACTCAGTCTCCTTTAATTCTTACAACACGGAGATTTATAATTCCCATTCTACAGAAAAAAACCCAGAGGATGAAAGATATCAAATTTCACCTTATAATTAGCAAAGTAGGCATATAAACTGTGGTAGACAGAGCAACAACTCCTCAAAGAAGTCCATTTTCTAATCTTCAGAACCTGTGAATATGTTACTTTACATGGCAAAAGGGACTTCACAGATAAGATTAAGTTAAGGTTTTTGAGAGGGGAAGATTATCCTAAATCCCAGGGTAATCATAAGGGTCCTTATACAAGGGAGGCAGGAGCATGAGAGTCAGGGAATAGATGTGAACACAGAAACAGAGGTTGGAATGATGTGCTTTGAAGATGAAGGAAGAAGCCATGAGCCAAAGAATGAACATGGTCTCTAAAAGCTGGAAAAGGCAAGGAACAGATTTTCCTTTAGGGCTCCCAGCAGGAACACAACCCTACTGACACCTGGATTTTAGTTTTGTAGACCCATTTCAGACTTCTGGCCTCTGGAACTATAAGATAGTAAATTTGTGTCATTTTATACCATTAAAGTTGTGGTGATTTGTTACAGCAGCAATAGGAAACTAATACATAAACTAAGGTCTGTCTAACCCCTCGGCTATATTGCCATATGATAAGGTGTGTATTTTAGCTGACTCACTAACTGGTTGGTTACATCTGGCAAATTAGGCTGAAAGATAGCAATAATCCCCGTCTAATTAATGTAGGTCATATCGCATCTGCATATTTGGAAATTACTTTGTGAAACATGATCTCTGTTTCCATTGTATATGTTAAGGAAGTGTATTTTTTCAAAGAGTTGCTCCAGATGAAGTTATTTGTGTGCTCTGTCCAAAATAGATCATTAATTTATTTAAGAAAAAGTAATAAGCAATTTTAACATTGTATTCAGTCATCTGTTTGTACTTATTATATAACTGCTTAATCTGCTAGTTTTAACATGCATGTTGACTTGTCCACTCAAATTAATCTCTTTGCGTGTATGTTTTGAAAAGTATGAAGGTGAAAACTCAGCTATAGTTAATCCATCATCAAAATAGACTTATAAATCAGGATAATTATAGCAGGTATAATTTAGCAGGTATCTCATTATGAGATTATCAATTTTCCCCCCAAATGCTAGTTTGTCTGGTAAGGTGATCTGAGGTGAATTGTCCATCTTTAAAGGAGAGAATCACAGTGTGTTAGTTTCTCTTCCGCATCGAAAAGTGAAGTTTGACAAAGATGGAAACTTTCTGAAGGAAGATGATAAATGTCCCCATGCTGGGAATGCCTCCTTTCATTTACCAAATATTTACTGAGTATCTACTAAGTGTTGTAGGAGCTAAGATCACACTGCTGGAAAAACTAGACAAAGAGTGGGGTTTACTTTCAAGTGTTCAAGATAAAAAAAAATAACAGTAACATAAGGATCAGAAGAAGTTCCATGAAGAAATAATAGTAAGATTGAAAGTGAATATGCTGTGAGACCAATATTTGGTTCTAACACCCAGAACAGAAGAAAAAGCGGAGAAATAATTATCTCAGGGTTAACGCACTTAATTATGAATGAATAATTTGGGGGAATTTAGATCTTATTTAGAGCAAAAGGAGAAAGACCATTAACTACAGATCATGCATATTGGCTCATCTGTTTATTTGACACAAGCATTCACTAATATTCTTTTCACCATAAGCCCCTCTGTACCAAAGACTGGATCTCACAGGGACAATGGCAGGAGACAAACACTTCAACATAACACTCTGGATTTGTCTTGTAGCACCAGAGAATGAGTGCTTGTCTTGCTGTACCTTTTAGTCTATACCACACAAGTTTCTACTGAATGTTGCCATTGGATGTGGCGTGTCCAAGAAAAATGTCATCACCTCAGAAGTTCACTTTTGTTGTTTGATCATCATTACTCCATCTTTTGGCACCACTGGGACTAATCATTATCTTTCAAAGGTAAGCTCATATGAGGCATTGGAAAATACATTCTCAACTTCCAAGTAGAGTTTTATGTCCCCCTGATCTGAACAGCATTATACTGAATATCTGGAAAAGAAGTCTTCCTTGATTTAAACCTTGCCTCATTGTCCGTAGGTAAAATCTCAGGTTATTTATGTATCTCTAAAAAATATGAGTAACAACCAGAGTTCATTTGTTTTCTATTAATACTCTTTAATAATATAATCTATGGCGTTTTGGAGGGTTGCCTGACATTTCACCATTAAGCAGCTTACTAATAAGGATTTTGTGTGTAAGGATACTGCTAAGTGGTCTGCTTACTGGGAGTTGCCTGGAAATAACTGAAGATCAAATATAAGCCTGGTCTTACATAAAGGCGTTAAGAAAATATTTTTTCTTTTCTTGATCTTTTATGCTCTTTTAAAATTGGCACTGTCTTCCCTCTTTGGGAGAGACTACAGTTTATTTCCTTTTATTGTAAAGAGGTAGGAATCATCCTAGTACTTCTGCCTGAAGTTGTGATTCAATAACCTCTTTGAGGGTTTGACCCATTAACAGTAATGATCTCTCGAGGTCTTCTGGTGGGGTTAGGAGGACAGAGGGGAGGGATCTCTGTTCCTTTTATTGTTGCACTCAGACAGAATTTAAGGCCCATGGCAAAGTCCAAACACAATCTTCTTTTATCATCTTATTGAGGACAATATAGGGCAAGTTTTCCCTTTGTCTTTTATATGTTAAAAGTTCATTCATGGGTGCATACATTCACTTATTCAATAAATACTCTTCTAAGCACTAGGGATATAGCAGTGGATAAAATTAGACAAATCTTTGACCTCGTGGAGATTACATCCCGATGAAAATGTTCTTTGCACAGGGAATTTGCTGATTTTACATATTCATCTATTCTTCTTCCTTACTGCAGATATGTGACATGTCATTTGGAAGGGCCCAAAGACCTTGTATAATTTTACTTCATCCCATCTTGTTTTCTGGGAGAGGGGAAAAATTATTACATGGGATTTTCAGAGAGATTTTAGGCCCCGAATAGAGGATATTCCCAAGGAATTTTCTACAATAGAGACTTTCCCATTTACTTCCTGTATTTACTCAGAATTCTGATTGCAGGAGACAGAAATCAAAATCAAATTAGCCAAGTATAATGGGGAACTCAGTGCCTGGAAGAATTGGGAAGGGAATGCTACGGGTAGAACACTGGGGGACACAGAAGCTGCAAATAATGCTGAACTCTCTCTCTTTGTTTCTCTCTGTCTCTGTCTCTCTCTCTGGCCTCCAGACTCTGATTCTTTCTGTACATTAGTCTCATTCTATCCTTATTCAGACAGGCTTTCTCCAGGTGTCTCTCATGGATTTGTTGTGATGTCTTACACAGAGAGGCATACTTTACCTCTTGAGAGGGGGGCAACCTTCGAATGAAGGAAATCTCTATACTCTGAAGAAAAGAAGTCATGGCCTCAGAGAGCTGTAGGATTATATCATTTCTGCTCAGTGATCCTAAATTGTGCATAAAATACCTGTGTACCAAAATGCCTATCCCTAGGACAGATCATGTGATCATGCCCACATGAAGTTGGGAAGGCAGGCACCATTCCCAGAGCAAAGGATACTGTTCCCTAAAGACGTGGGAATGGGATACTGGGAAAAAGTTGCCAACTTCCTCCTGCAGTCCCTCTGCTCAGTTGAGCTCATGGGCAAGGATCATCTCTGTCCTCAAGTGTATGGGAAAAGGTCGGTACTGGGTTTCCCTGGTGGCACAGTGGTTGAGAGTCCGCCTGCCGATGCAGGGGACGCGGGTTCGTGCCCCGGTCTGGGAAGATCCCACATGCCGCGGAGCGGCTGGGCCCGTGAGCCATGGCCGCTGAGCTTGTGTGTCCGGAGCCTGTGCTCCGCAACAGGAGAGGCCACAACAGTGAGAGGCTCGCGTACTGCAAGAAAAGGTTGGTCCTTTTTCACCTTGGTGCTTTTCAAAATACAAGTCCATGAAGATGGATTTCCACTCTTCCCTCAATACCTGGGACAGTGCGTGGCACATGGTAGCTAACACAATTTGGCTGACCGAATGAGCAGGAAACTACTAGAGGATATTGTTCATAAAAGATAAAGTAAAGCAAGAGAGGAGAAGACACAAAATCTGAGAAACAGGGGATCCAGTATAGGATGGAGAGGATAGAAATTCCCAATATGACAGTAAAGCAGCAGACCTTGAGTTAACCAACTTACACTGGTGCAGATCAGAAGGTTTGGAGAGAGACTATAAGAAGGAGATGGAATTTGTAGACTACAATGTACTTAATGTTCGAATATTTAGAAAGAAGATTTGCATAGTCAGAGAAGAGTTTGGATAAAAATAGTGATAAATACACAGAAAAAGTGACAAAGGAAGTTAGCAAGATATACCCTGGGGATTTCAAAGAACTTGAAAACAAAAAGACATGAAAGCAAGAAAAGGTGCTCAAGGCATATGAAATGGCTCCATGTCAATAACATCTGCATCATCATAACAAGGTAAATAATGAATAGTGATTCATGCAAACTTTTAAATAACCACACTAGGAGGACAGAGGCACAATTCTATGCATGTATATGGTGGGACTGTGTGTAGTGTATGAGAAAGCACTAAGTTGTTAACAACCACAACAGATGGATGAAACCAATATGCGGGACTTAATACTGAAAAATCAAGTATCAATGTAAGCACATTTTCTAATGGTATGGAAATAAATACAAAAATAATCAGTTAAACAAGATGAAACAGATTATCTCTTTGGCATAAGAAACATGGTTGGGGGGAACAGGAAGCAAGCCTTATGTAACTGTGTGACTTTCTAACTATGTGCATTAACTTTAATAAAAACTACATTAAAAATACCTATAATACCCTTTTCCATGTGTTGGCAGCCTTTGATACCAAAATATTAACTGATAATTTTCTATTCCTCTTCTTGTCCTCCCTCCTTTCTCCCACACAGAACAAAAGTGTTTTCTACTTTGTAAGGTAAGAGTCCTAGAAACCTCTCAAGCCTTTCTTCTCCAAATGAATGACTATTGATGAGTTTCAGGTAGTAGGACAGCTAGTGAGGAGACAGTTTGAGGCAACTCTCAGTGCTCCTCCAAACATTCTTCATGGCTTACCACCTGCCTGATCTACTTCTAGTAAGGTAGACTTCCCCAGAGAGCTGTAGAAGGGTGGGCAATTTTGAGATTGATTCTGCTCCGGTTACTCTATTCCAAAAGCCTTGTGTAGCTCAGAGGTCTTGAGATGTTAAAGTGGCCATTTCTAGTCTAAGTGTCTTGTTATTCATCTCCAGTCAGGCTTGATAAGCTCCCTGTAGTGAGGAAATGCTGTCTGCGCTCTTTCTTAATAAATGTGCTTAGGACAACTGGTCACCCAACTTCTTGTCTGTGGAGAAAGCATAACGTAGAAAATCCATCTGAACAATGGCAGATGTACGTGGAACAGTCTTTGTTGTTTCTGAGAGCACAGAGTTTCCCTGTTTATGTATCGTAGTGTATTATTTTACTATTGCTGCTGGGACAAATCACCACGATCACAAATCACCGTAAACTTAGAGTCTAAAATAATACAAATTTGTTAATCAGTATGTTAACAGTTGTGGAGGTCATATATCTGACATGGGTCTCACTGGCCTAAATCAAGTTACCAAGAAGGCATATTCATTTCTAGAGGCTCTAGGTGTTTACTTGCTCATTCAGGTTTTCATCAGAATTTAGTTACTTGTGATGGTGGGGCTGAGATTTCCATTTGCTTGTTAGCTGTTGAGGGCCATCCCTAGATTCTAGAAGATTCCCACATTCCTTGGCTCATGGCAATGTTCCTCCACCTTCAAATCCAGCAATGGCACGTCGAGCACCTCTCATGTAACATCTCTCCCTGACTCTCCTTCTCTCCTCTGACCCTTCTTTCTTTATCATCTCTCTCTCTGACAAGAGCCAGGAAAGATTCTCTACTTTTTAAGGACTCCTAAGGCCTTTAAGGCCAGATAACTCAGGAAAATCTTTCCATCTCAAGGTTCTACATGTTAATCACATCTGCAAGGTCCCTTTTGCCATGTAAAATAGTATATTCACAGGTCCTATGTATGAGGAGGACATGTTTGGGGGCAATTATTCTCCCTACCAAACTCAGCTTCGGGGCAGAATTAAGAAGGTGAGAAGAATGAAGAAGAAGAAATAGAGCTGCTGCTGCAGCTGTATGTGTGGATCTGTGTGTGTGTGTGTAACGCATGCAGCTGTGTGTTTATGCCTGTGTATGTGTGTGTTTTAACACATGAAGTGGTGTGTGTACAAACATGCGTATGTATGGGTTGTCATTATGAATAGATAACTACCTTTTAAAACTTGCAATCATATGAACAAAAACTTTAATAACAAAAGATTATAAACATTATGTTGATGGTGCAAAGGATAGCCTCCTTTCCCTCATTCTTCAAATTCACTGGACTCCAATTCACAGTGTGGGCATGGAGATATTAATTACAAGCCATTCTTGCTGGGTCCAAATGTGAAGAAAATAATCTTTATTCCTACTTCCAGATGCAAGAGTTCTAAATTAAGACTATTTAATGGGCCACTTTCTCTGAGTTGAATTTTCTGTGGAGGAAAAAGCTTCAATGAATTAATTGGTTGTTTAGTGGAGTAAGGAGTATTAAACTGCTAACTCCATGGAGACATAGCCTTTCTATACAGCTTTGGAAAGTGTCTTGAATATAAAATAAAATTTTCTTATACTAGATTGCCACTGATTCAAAGTCTAAGATTATTTGAATAGGCACTAAGTAAAACTGTATCCATGTGGTTCGAGTTGGATCTTATTAATGCAACTAAATATCGTAAACAAGATTTTAAGAAAATATGTGATTGAAGAAAAGTGTCTTATCTTTCACTCAAGCAAGTAGCTTAAAAATACAGTTGAGGGCTTCCCTGGTGGCGCAGTGGTTGAGAGTCCACCTGCTTATGCAGGGGACATGGGTTCCTGCCCCGGTCCGGGAAGATCCCACATGCCGCGGAGCGGCTGGGCCCGTGAGCCATGGCCGCTGAGCCTGCGCATCCGGAGTCTGTGCTCCGCAACGGGAGAGGCCACAACAGTGAGAGGCCCGCGTACCGCAAAAAAAACAAAAAACAAAAAACAAAAATACAGTTGATACAAGCAAGCGATACTCACTCCTAGTTTCTGTATATAAAATTAATTAAAGTACACATATATAAAATATATTTAGTAACAATTGTGTTCTTAATTTTAAAATTTCACTTTATGGGTTTCCAAAACCTTTAACATGGTAAGCTTTATGAACATTACCTCAAAAAGGTTATATAATAATTTGACAGGGCTGCCACTCTTTTCTTGCATAGGCTGCAATTATTGAGCCTTTCATATGAATCCAGTAGGGCAAATTTTTTCAATATCAGTTGCCCTCATGCATAAGATCCTAGACATTATTTTATACATTCACTGGAGTTTTATTGACAGACTGCTATTTATGAGACTGGGAATCATAAAAATCAGAACAAGTTTGCACTTAATAGTTTTTAGAAGTTCATCACCTGTGAAAGAATTCTAAGTCCTTATGACAATTTTACTATAAAAAACATGACATTTTGCTTTGTTTAATGTTTTCTTTTGCTGATTAAAAAATGAATCAGATGGCCAACAGGCACATGAAAAGATGCTCAATATCACTAATAATTAGATAAATGCAAATTGAAAGTACAATGAGGTATCACTTCACACGGGTCAGAATGACCATCATTAAAAGTCTACAAATAATAAATGTTGGACAGGGTGTGGAGAAAAAGGAACACTAGTACATGTTGGTGGGAATAAAAATTGGTGCAGCCACTATGGAGAACAGTATGGAGGTTCCTTAAAAAACTAAAATTAGAGTTACCATATGATCCAGCAATCACACTCCTGGGCATATAGTCAGAGAAAACTCTAATTCAAAAAGATACATGCACCCCAGTGTTCATAGCAGCACCATTGACAATAGCTAAGACATGGAAGCAACCTAAATGTCTGTCAGTAGATGAATGGATAAAGAAGATATATATATATATATTATATATACACATACACACACAATAGAATATTAGTCATAAAAAAGAATGAAATAATGTGATTTGCAGCACATGGATGGACCTAGAGATGATCATATTAAGTGAAGTAAGTGAGAGAGACAAATATTATATGATATCACTTATATATAGAATCTAAAGAAAGATGATGCAAATGAACTTATTTACAAAACAGAAATAGACTCACAGACATAGAAAACAAACTTTTGGTTACCACAGGGGAAAGGTAGGGGAAAGGATAAATTAAGATTTTGAGATTAACACATACACACTACTATATATAAAATAGATTACCAACAAGGACCTACTGTGTAGCACGGGGAACTATATTCAATATCTTGTAATAACCTATAATGGAAAAGAATCTGAAAAAGAAATGTATATATATATGTATAACAATCACTTTGCTGTACACCTGAAACTAACACTATACTTCAATTTAAAAAATGTATTTCTGAAGAAATGGACTAGCTCATTTTAAATTTTATATAGAAAAGCAGATTGTTTCCACTAATATATTTTTAAAAGCTCATCACCAAGAAATAATTCCTTATGACAATTTTAATATAAAAAGCATTTTCAATGTTTTCTTTTGATTAAAAAGGTCATTTTTTGACAATCTTGAAAAGAAAAACAAGGGTAGGCAAGCTAGATTACATGATTTAAAGATTTACCAACCTATAGATAAAAGACAGTATGGTAGCAGTATAAGGAAAGACATATTTATTAATGAAATGGAATAGAGAGTCCAGAAATAGGCCCAAATGCATATGCTCAGTTGACAGTATGGTAGCAGTATAAGGAAAGACATATTTATTAATGAAATGGAATAGAGAGTCCAGAAATAGGCCCAAATGCATATGCTCAGTTGACAGTATGGTAGCAGTATAAGGAAAGACATATTTATTAATGAAATGGAATAGAGAGTCCAGAAATAGGCCCAAATGCATATGCTCAGTTGACAGTATGGTAGCAGTATAAGGAAAGACATATTTATTAATGAAATGGAATAGAGAGTCCAGAAATAGGCCCAAATGCATATGCTCAGTTGATTTTTAATAAAGGTACTAAGGCATTCAAATAAGGGAAAAGATAATATTTTCAACAGATGCTACTAGAACAACTGTATATCTGTATGAATAAAATGAATCTTAAACTTCACTTCATACCATATTAAAAAAGGAACTTGAAATAGATCATAGACCTAAATGTAAGAGCAAAGATGATAAAACTTCTAGAAAAAAAATATTTAACCTAGATATTTACTCAAGAGAAAGAAAAACATTTGTATATTCAAAGACTCGTTTGTAAATGTTCATAACCGCATTATACATAATAGCCAAATAATGGGAAAATTCAAATGTCCATTGACTGGTGAATGGATAAATAATTTGTGATATAGCCATTCTGTATAAACTGCTAAGAAATAAATATAAATAATATGAAAGTAGGAATGAAAAGAATTAATCTCAAAAAATCTTATACTAAATGCAAGAAGTAAAGAAAAAAAGACTACATAATTGCATTTATTTGAAATTCTAGGAAAGGCAAAACCATATGATGTCAGAGAGTAGATCAGTGATTGCCTGAGGCTGTAGGGAAGGGAGAGAATTCATTGTAAAGGGGCATGAAAACACTTTTAGGGAGCTAGAGTTATTTTATATCTTGATTACAATGATGGCTTTACAACTACTAAAATTTATTAAATTATGTACTTAAAATGACTATATTTTATTATATGGAAATTATACTTCAACAAAGCCATTGAAAATGTTGGGGGTGGAGGACTTCCCAAGAAATGAACCTGAAGTGCCACTGACACATATTAAATGACAATTTACTTGACTCTCTGAAGGAAAAATAACAAGGTTGTATCTTTAATTTTATTGTACTATTAAAATCTTTCTATCTTTTGGATGAAAGAACAATTTTTATAGCATAGACTCTGTCTGTATTAACCCTTCCCACTTTTTCCCCAGCAACTGTAATAATGGCCCAATAAAGAGTTATTAGCAGGTCTAAAACAAATACAAAGTAAAACCTGGTTTCTTCAACACTTGTTACTAAAGTTCTCTGAGAAGAGAATTACTAGTACCAATAAACATAAGAAGGATCGTAACCTCACATCATAAACTTTAAAAAAGTGACCATGATTCAATAAAATTTAAAAAAATAAAAATAATAAATAAAAAGTGACTATGAAAATTAGAAACCTTGAAAACTCTGGTGTGGTATAGTGGGAGAAGGCCCTCAACTTCACTTCTATCCTCAGTCAATTGATAGATTCATGAGAATTCTCATGAATGCTTTCTACTTGTAAAAAAGTAAACTAGGGTGTAAGTGGGAAGGTGTGGGAAAACTTAAGGAAAAAGCCTTAGAGGGAAGAATGGATGCCAAAATTTACCATCTTATAGGTCGGTTGAATTGGAGTAGATGAGAAAAAAATCTACAAGAGAGAATTGCACTTGTGATAGAGGGGGCCCTGGTACTTGATGTTCCTCTGGTTCTCAAAGACAAAACCATGGCCAAGTCCTCTAGCAGGGATTGTCACAAGGCACAGCCGAGTTCTTTGCCTTTCCCACTCTTACTCTCTCTCTGAACGTTGGCTAGAAATCAACTCCCCGTCCTTATACTGAAGTTCATTAAAGATAAATTAATTGAAGGTATGTTGTGTAGAATGTCAAGGAAAAGTCATTCAAACTATATGAGAGACAAGAGATGGTACAGCACTGCCTAATTTAAGCATGAGACATATACAAAGAAATGGCATGTCAACTAAACAAAATAAAGGAAGCGCCATTAGGTATAAAAATATCATGAGTCCTATAAGGTAAGAAAGCATAACTACAGAAAAAAAGATTGTCCTACAAATTTGTGCTGTAGAAGAAAGTAACAAGAATATAATTCAATAAAACAACTTTTAAAATCTGAAACAATAGAAAAATGAGATAGAAAAATCAATTTCAAACTAAGGAAAAATATCTAAATATGATAGAAATAGCAAGTAATATATTAGACATGATCAACAGACAAATAAATGGCTTGATGCAAAACCTTGATATAATCATAGCTAACATAGAAGGAAGAATAGAGATTGAAGAGACCATTTCATTTTTTCCTTTCCAATATGTATGCCTTTTCTTTCTCTCCCTTCCTTCCTTCCTTCCTTCCTCCTTCCTTCCTTCCTTCCTTCCTTCCTTCCTTCTCTCTCTCCTTCTTTCCTTCCTTCCCTCCTTCCTTCCTTCCTTCTTCCATATGGCACTGACTAGGACTTCCAGGAAAATGTTGTATAGGAGTTGTGAGAGGACACTCTTGCCTGTTCCTTAACTTAATGGGAAAGTGTTCAGGCTTTCACCATTTCTCAAATTTTTCTGTGATGAGGTTCTCATATCTCAATGTCCAGCTGCATTTGGCAGATATAAAGCTATGTGGTAATTCAAAGATATTCAGAATAAACCATTTTTTCAAGTTCCCTTTCTGATCATCCCATATATTTCAGATCTTATGGGCCTTCCTTTGTAAATGAGAGATAACACAGAAATTAATGCCTGTGATTTGCAGAAAAACCCAGATATTTTCTTTGACTTTTTGTAGGCTTATCTGAGATGAATATATCCACAGATAAATTATCTGATTCTTATTCTATTCATTGGAAATCACAGATAAGCCATTCTATTTTCCCCTTCCCCTCATGAACATTAGGATCTTTATACATCTTCAAATAGCTAGAGTTCCAATATGTTCTCATAAAGATTTTAAAATTCTATCCCTTTTCACTTCCTGATCATTAAGGGTGTGTAAGCATGGGACTGAAACATTTTGCAACTAGGACACATGCAGTGGAAGGTTGTTCCAAGGACTGTTAGAGTTGAGACTGCACCATCTGTAGTGGCTGTGACCCCATTGTGACTATCTAGCTGGTGAAGAAGTATGGGGCCATATTTAGGAATACATTCATGCTGCTGACCTGTGCAAGGAGTTCTAGTTCAGTCCTTTTGCGTTTTGGTAATTTTGCTATTGATATCTCTGTCCTAGGTCCTGAAGAGTGGATGTGGTACTTCTACTGCTGTAGGGTGAGACAGACCACATGTGTTTTACAGTTGTCTATTTATTGTTTGAAGAAATAGTGCTCAACTGTTTCTTTATCTTCTAAGGCTAAAGCTAACAAAGATTTCTTTCTTTTTCTCCTTTCTATTTCCCAGTTGCTCTGAAAATAGAAGTAACTGTTAGTTACTTCTTTTAAATTATTTCATGTATCATTTCTTTTATCCACCTGCCACAACTGATACAATGATGAATGCTCATTTTTTTCTCTATTAACAAGACCCACTCCATCTGAATATCCAGAATAATGTGTATGGTAGTGTACTCTTTATCCTTCCCTGCTCACAAATTGATTATTTCAATAATTATTGAAATCAAAGGACTTAGCCCAAATCATGTATATATGTGTAACTTCTCGTGCATTTATTAATTCCTCCCTTTCTTCTTTCAATCTGTATATATGGAAAACCTACTCTCTATATTTGTTAGATACTGTTTTTTAGAGTTGGAGAAGAAATAGTAATAATAATAATAATGATAATAATAATAAATATTAACCCTTCAAAAACATATAATTAGAATGGGAAACAGAAACAACAAAATAAAGAAAAAGAAATGTTGTAAGTGTTGTGATAGCATTAGGAAAACTGTGCTATGGATGCAAAGAAGTAAAAGATGACAGATTCTGTTTAACATGGGGTCAAATAAAATATCTGTTAAACAAAAGAAAGAGAAAAGTGTTCCTAGATGTTTGTAAGTTTCTAAAATATGTAAGATCATACACCCAATACTAGGAGTAAGAGACATAGCCATACTGTCAACTGCATCTGACTTTAAATTAAATGGAATATTCCATATCCTAACACTTGTCCTTTGCAGAGTAACACAGGAAAGAAACAACTTCATAGACAAGAGAACATGTTTTAAACACAAGGGTCAGTGCAACCTGGGACCTGAGAAGCCCTGGAGCTTTGAAATTTCCCAGGAAATAATAGACTTCTATTATAGACTTCAAGTCTTATAGCATTGCCATCATGGTTAAACAAAATCAATATACCTTTATCAGCACAGCACGTTAAGAAGTTTTATTCTAAAAAAGATAACATGCACTTGAATATTACAGAGATGTCTATACATGAAATGGTCTCAGGTATAGACCCAAGATTATATGTAAATCAAAGGGAAATTTCAGTTTGTTGCTCAGTTAAATGAATGTGAGACATCTGAAACTTTATTTAGAAAAAGGACAATTCTTTCTTTTCTAGGAAAGACACTGATTGCAATCTGAAAGTCACCACCATAGTTCAGTAAAAGAACCAGTACACATACCCAGTCCCATGTTATTGATAAAAGGTAGCTGGAGGACAATTCAGAATTATATTCCTTGATTGGTTGATTGATTGCTTGACTTAAAACAATGTCTTGAAAATTATGAGATGTATAGAATTGGACTAAAATTCAGTTTAACCACACAGCAATTTTACTTAAACTTTACTTAGCACTGGTTTCTATTACCTGGAAAATGTCTCGATGCTGAGTTACATTGTCTGTTGACTGTGATAGCATTAGATTCTCTTTGAAGGGTTACTCTCATTACCAGGAAACAACATGATTACACTCATGGTCGGAATGCACAGTACCTTGGTAATATGAACATCCCTAATTTCTTGTTCAAACAAACATGCTATGTGGTTTGTTTGAAGTCTTTTCTCATGACTATCTGTTCTCACAGGACGGGTGAAGGCAGTGATTCTTTTCTTACTAATAGTGCTCTTCAACTCCAAAAACATTGCATGTTTCTTAGCGAGCAGGAACATTGTGGGTGTTGATAACTTTTTGACTTTTATTGTTTAAAAATGTGCACTCATGGGAAAAACATAACAGTTCAGAATGAAGTATAAAATCCCTTGCTCTTGCACTCCTTCATTCCAACAAATCTTCAGAGGTAACCACTTAACAGTGTTTCATGTTGTCACTCAGCTATTTTCCATTTGTATATATGCGTATGTCCATACCTTCATTTTTTATTTAACACAGGTCATACTTCACTGTCTTGAGAATGTGGACTTTAACCTGATGAAGAGAAAGTAACAGCAAGTTCAACATTTCATTGTCATTTAATCATTTCAGAATTAACTCAGAACTTTGAAGTTTTTTAAGCTCAATTAAATTTTTAACCATCAAATCTGATATGGTCACTACCTTGATTAACAGAGTGAAGACTCTGGAGCAAGTCTGCCTGGTTGGAAGCCTCGTTCCATCACTTTCTTGATATATGGCTTTAGGCAAGTTGCCTTAACCTTCTGTGCCTCAGTCTCCTAATCTGAAACACAGGACATAATACCACCTGCTTTGAATTGTTGTACACTGAGTTCATATCTCTTACATGTGTCAAATAGATATTGGCATATCTTAGACACTACATTTTATCCATAGTTATAAATATTATTTTGATTCAATGGCCTCTTATTGCTCTAGGTCTTAAACCTATAAATTTACTGCTAAGGCTCTACATGATCTGCCGCTGTCTGTCTAACCAAACCACGCCCTGTTCACAAGTTCTTGAAATGGATAGGCTTCTTCACCCCTTAGGTCTTTGTACCTGCAACTTCCCCTGTCCTCCCTTCATTTTACAGTACCCTACCCCTTCTCTGGGTAGCTCTCACATCCTTATGTCTCAACTGAAAAGTCACTTTTTGAAAAAAAGTGTTCTATGGCTCTCAAAATCAGATCTGCTCTTATGAAAGTGAGCAATAATCACTTATTTATCACCCATAAACACTCATGACTGTGAAAGGAGGTAGTACTGGCTATTAATCTAGGATGGTAGGCATACATGGGAATTCTCCAAGACCTACTGGGATGTACACATTTTCTACCTATACTACATTGCTATAGCATCTTTTACTTTTCTTCTATACATAAATTTACAATTGTATTTCATTAATTATGCAAGTATTTGTTAAGGTCTTATCTTTCTGCCTGTCTGTCAGCTCAGTGTGTCTTATTCACCACTGTGCTGCCGGCTCCTAGAATACTGCCTAGCACGCTGTCCCCAGAATATTGTTAAATGAATGAGTGAGTAGTGGTCCTCGTTGTATAGAAATCAAAGCAGGTTCTACATTGTGCCATTTCAGACCAGTCATATGTGCAGAAGACTGACCTTTCTCTCATTTGAAGAAATCATTAATCTAGCTTCCCTCGTCCTGGTCTTACATAGGTCTTTGCCTGAGGCCTCCTTTGAAGAGGTAGCAAATCCACTGCTTTGTGATTCCAACATAGGTCTAGACCTCTTTTTTTTTTTAACCTATTTATTGGGGTATAATTGCTTTACAATGGTGTGTTAGTTTCTGCTTTATAACAAAGTGAATCAGTTATACATATACATATGTTCCCATATCTCTTCCCTCTTGCATCTTCCTCCCTCCCACCCTCCCTATCCCAGCCCTCCAGGCGGTCACAAAGCACCGAGCTGATATCCCTGTGCTATGAGGCTGCTTCCCACTAGCTATCTACCTTACGTTTGGTAGTGTATATATGTCCATGCCTCTCTCTCGCTTTGTCACAGCTCACCCTTCCCCCTCCCCGTATCCTCAAGTCCATTCTCCAGTAGGTCTGTGTCTTTATTCCTGTCTTACCCCTAGGTTCTTCATGACATTTTTTTTCTTAAATTCCATATTTATGTGTTAGCATACGGTATTTGTCTTTTTCTTTCTGACTTACTTCACTCACTCCTAGTATGTTTTAACCAGAGTGTAGGGCTTGGTATTAGACTGTGAACAGTATCTACTAATACAGGCCAGGCAGATGTAATGAAATCATTCTGGATTTCTTTCTTAAGCTTATGATGGTGAAACATTGGTGTTTAATTTTTTTAATAATTTTTTCAAAAATTTGGAATGCTTATGGATGGATACACAAAGGGAATGTGTTGAAAAGCACAATGGTTGAAAGCATGACCTTCAGGGTTCCGCAGACTGGGGCTGGCTCTGTCCTGGCATCATCACCTACCAGCTCTGTGTCCTGGAGCAAGTTACCCGGCTTGCTGAGCTTGTGTTTTCATGTGTCCTAGGGCACAATGAAGTCTGTGGTAGATATACTTGGTTGTCTATGTAAAATCCACTCCCCTCCTGCTTCCTTGCTAACACAGCAACTAATTCGCTCAAGTTTTGGGCATCCTTGCAAACAGAGCAATCTGGACCTGCTTTCAGTCTTAAGAGGAAAATATTGATTAGGTTAAACACTATTCACCATGAGAGAATTGTTATTTGAAATAACAGATTTATTTTATTATTTACACCATTTTGAATCTGATCTAACTCTAGCTCTTGCAGCTGAAACCATTTGAACAGGTACAAACAGTTACCTCCACAGAGTTGTTTTGAAAATTAAATGAGATGACTCATAAAATGGGTGCTTGGCACAGCTCTCAAAAGTATTAATTGTTATGATTATTGATGTTAAAACTGCTACTTCTGCAATGTTCCTCATGTCAGATTTCAGCATTAGTTTCAGGCAAAATTATGAGGCCTGAATTGGAAGAAAAAGGGGGGAAAGTCATTTTCTACAGCCTATTTTCCTCCTTCAGGGTGTCCTTCACTTGCTTTTGTATCCCTGCATACCCTGAACCATGCAGAAAAGGGATTAGTGATTGTAACATATAAAGGTATGATATTTAATAATTTTTAACCCAAAATAATGATACCCCAGTGTTAGAATTCCAAATACCATATTAAGTTAGTAAGAATTTGGGGTAAGTGAGACCTCTCTATCTCTAAAATGTTATCACATAAGTTTACACCTACATCTAAAGCCAAACCTTCCAGCATACAATTGGTCACTAAATCCCATATAGTTTTTTTATCTAGTCACTGCCTTGTAAGAGAAGAATTCCTCTTTCTGGTGTAATTGTTAACACTGGATATTTATTGGGTGGTGTCCTGAGCATTTCAGATCAGTATCTGTTGACAGTGAGATTACTGTTCATTTTTAAACCAGTAAGAGAAGCTAATTTTTTTTTTTTTTTGGAATAGGACTTTTGGGGGGTTTTAAACTGGGAAGATGTGCCTCCCTTGCATTTCCAGTGGACATGGCCATTGTATTTACTGTTCTAAAGTTGCGAAGAGTTGCTAATTCCTTCAAACCATGAAAAGGGATGGGTGTGTGCTATATATTGACTCACAAAAAGATGCAGCCTCAAGACTTTTCAAGATTATTTCTTCCTTTAGAGCTCTTATTTGGTGTGAGATACTGCCACACACTTCAAAATGTAAAGCAAATTATTAGGTGTGACAGCTAACTATAGGGGAAAAATGGACAAACACCGCTTCTCACTTCTATCTCCCCATAAGAAGAAAGACAGAAATCTGAGCATTTTCCCAAATACCTAGACTGCCTTGAGATCAATTTTATGACTGATCTGCTAGGCAACTACCTATACAGAAGACAGCCCTCTTCATTCCAATGTCCCCAAGGGGGGCTTTAATGGGACTGTTCCTTCTGCTGTGTGTTATCCTTACTGGTAGGACTAGCTAGATAATTGGCAAAATCAGGGTAAAATGAAATGTGAGGCCCCTTGTCCAAAAATTATTAAGAATTTCAAGACAGTGGCAGCAGAACATTAAACCAAGCATAAGGACCTTCAGATCCTGACCATGACCCTGACCCTGACCCTGATCCTGACCCTGGCCCTGGCCCTGTGAAGCTGGTCTCACTGGCAGGGGCTGATTTTACTAATCTCTCTGCTTCTTTAGAGTTGGGCATGTGAAGTAGTGGTAAGAGCGTGGAGGGAGACAAACCTAGTTGAAAGCCTGGCTCTTTTCCCTCTAAATGTGTGAATGTGAGTGAGATACAATCTCAGCCTCCTGCACAGCACTGTTCCGAGGCTTAAATGCTCAGGGCACCCAGGGCAGCACTTTGCACAAGAGAGGCTGAGTGAATGGTTTCAGAAGGCCTGGGTTTAAATTCTGGAAAGATCTAGTCTTTTGTCCAGGTGACTAAGACCCCATTTGAGTGAGTGTTAGGTCATGCTTTTCTGACTTTACTCTCTTCTGTAGTTCACACCCTAATGTCAGCTTACAGATAACTGTGAATGTGGTCATAAGGAAAGCTGAGTGAGGGATCTTGAAGAGGTCAGCACAACGTACCCTCATATCAGGAAAAATAATTCAAAAGGCTCAGCAGTATAATATTTGCGTATAGTAGATGGCCTGCTGTCATCACTAATAATGGAAGATACTTTCCTTTCCTTTCTTTTGTTTTAATTTGTGAACATACTCCAAATAGGAAATTACATTCTAATATTTTTTGCTTTGAGTTGACAACTGTAATGTATTTCTAGTAAAAAAGCAAATATCTAGGTTCTAATTAACAGAGAAAGAGGGTGCTCCTTTGGAAATAACCAACTAAAATAAAATAAAATAAAATAATCGTTTGTTTGAACTTCATAACTCGTGTTAGAAAAGTGGTTAACTCGCCTATCAGCTTCTTGTGCTCACATTTCTAAGAATGATCATAATGAAATTAAGGTAAGAGGGAAACACATCATGTGTAGTATTAATTCTCGTATAGCTGAATTGAATGTCAAAGAACGCTTTAGATCAGCAGTAAAATAATCTGCCCAGATTTCTTGTTACTCTGTGCTTAGAATTTCTGCCCATCCTTGAAAAAAGTTGCGACAGGAGAGAAGGAAGTTTCCCTTTGCACTGGGATTTAGTCCTTGAATATTCCTCCAGTGTTGACTGGCACCTGCGAAGACATGATTTTTGGAGAACCTTCTTTTAATAAGAGAAGATATTGATCCCTAGAGACGTGAAACAAACATGATACCTGGGGCTATGCAGTTTACAGGAATGATGGTATTTCCATGTTCTCTGGAACTGGGAAGATTGTCTCACCCAACAAATATTTGTTCTTCCCGGTGAATAAGGATCTGCCCAGTGTACTTATTGGTTGATTGTGTTTATGCTCCTTTGTGTTTGGCTCTGTCTACATGGGTGTGAGATTAGATTTTTTAACCCCCAACTGGTGGGGCTGGTACTCAGTGTCATCTAATAATGCCTTCAAACCCCTACGTAAATCTATAAGCCAGGACAGGTCTGGCTTGATATCATGATTTGGAATCTATTTTGAGATTCAGGCTTCACATAATACACATACAACATGAAGCCAGCCAGAAGTCGTAACTTTTAACAATTGATTTTTGACACACCAACTCATGATCAGCAGACGTGAGGGCAATAAGAGGATGAAAGGAATTGATTACATAGAATAGAATGGACGATATTCTCACATAAGCTTTTCATAGACGCATCAGCTGTAGGCACCCAGCCCTGTGGATGGCCACACTGGTAAGGTTCCAGAAACAATAATAAATATAAAACCTATGAGGAATAATTAATCAAGTGAAAAAAACTTAAGAGGCTCGATTTTCTCCTCCTTAATCCCAATTTGTGCCAAAACTCTCATGGATCCTTCAGAGAACTAAAACTCCACAAAGTTTTAAATATACAAGTAACAGACAAATGAGAGATTATAGTGAATAAGTTCCGAAATTTTGCAGGATCTTTGTGTGGTTACCTTTGACCTGAAAATAGGAGCCTTTTGTTTATAGCCATTAGTGCATTCATTCCCCAGTGATAAAGTGGTGGTTTCAGATGATTGGCTATGGGCGTGGAGATGGACCAGACGCTAGGGGAGAAGGTGGTATATGGATGGGATTCACACCATAACACAGAAGGCAGCAGTGATGTCAGAATCCGTCAGACTCAGGTCTAATCCAGGCTGTCCTGTGTTCTTTTGAGAAAATTATTCACAAGATCTGAACCTTGAGTTCATAATCTCTGAAAAAAGGTTAAACAATCACACCTACCACAATGAATTGGAGTAGTATAATGCAGTAGCTAAAAGCATCAGATCCATCCTCATAATAGATTCATCACCTGGGTCAAGTTACTGAACCTCTGTGTGCCTCAGTTTCCTAACTTTTACAACGCAGTGAATGACACCTACTTCACACAGTTGCTTTGAGAATTAAAGCTCCTGGCACTTAATAATCGCTCAACAAATGTTAGTTATTTTCAGCAAATAGGTATTGAGTACTTTTTATTTGTGGGGCATTGGCCCAAACCACTGATGAAACTAACTAATGTACCTTGGTCATAGAAGACACCCAAGAAATATTTGATGAATGAAAGGGAAAGCAAGCCCTTGGTGTGTCCCTAAGATTTGGTTAGGCTTTGAATATCCAATCCAGCATTATTTATGTGTCACTGGACAAATGGCTGGTTGTTTTTTTCCAACTAGCATTTCTGATTCTCAGTGAATAGAGTCCAAAGTATTCCTTTATCCAACAATAAGATTAACAGGAAAAGAGAAATGATTCACTGTACTCTTCTGAGGTATTTTATTTTTGGAACAAGTGGTGATAGGGACCAAGCCAACCAAAGGAAAAGATAAATGAAGTGATCACAGGGATCTTTTTAAAAAGTACCTGAGATGGAAAATAAAATACATATTTTTTTCAACTGTCAAGGTCAAAACCCATTCAGGGAGAGCATTCACTGCACAATGGCTGTCAAAATACACTAAAGCTTGCTGGATCCACTTACCCCAATTCATTAGGGCCTTGGAAGGTTTTTCCAGAGATCATAATTATGCACTACGCAAACACATTCTCAACTACAGTTTCAACCTGTTGATATTTGTAACAAGCTAATTTGCTTAAAATGTAAAACTCTAAAGAAGTAGACTTTGTAAGTAACAATAACAACAAAAAGGCAAAAATGATATGTCATCTAAACTGACTGTTCAGTGCTACATAAATGCTATTGATTGTGCTTAAAAACAAAGTACGCAAACATCTATGGCGCATAAACAAAATACTGTGACACAAGCACATCAGCTTTTGGTGAGAGCAAATGCCAATAAACACCCCTGAAATTTCAGAGTCCTTTTGCAAGCACGGGCATTAGGGAGGATCTGCTGGAGTTAGGATGGATTGGCACCTCAGAACATTCTCCCTATTGTTATGAATAAAGGAATCAGCCACTTAATTTCTATCCTTTCTGAAACATGGGGAATTCCCAAGAAAAGATTTCTTAATACTCTGTCCTGAGCAACAGAGAGCAAAGAACTTTAATTGCTTTGCTCCGTTTCCCAACTTACTTATTTTTTATTTTTAGTTCTTAGTAGTAGGATGAAATAATAGTCAAGGGTTGGGAGAGGAGAATGGGCATGAAACATGGTTTATAGATTAAATATTTTTAAAGGCTGGTTTGGTAGAACATTTAAAAAACAGATACAAAGTAAAACAATACCTGAAAACATCATAATTTATTTTTATGATAACCATTTGTGCTCATGTTTAAGAAAGTCTAGGTCTGTATAACCTTGACCTATTTCTCATTTCTGAATAGTTTTTTATACCATTGTGGTTTCTGACTCCTAACATCCATTTCTCCTTCCAGGAGTACCTCTCTGATCTTTCTTTGCAGAATTACTTCTATAAAGCTCATCACCTGTTAGGCTAAAGTGGCACTAATCTCCCATCTCCAGTCTAACCCAACTACAGGGGCTCGTGACCTAGATCAGGTAATAAGAGCATTCTTTGGCCTCAGGATTGGCTCAGAAACAGGCTTGTCCACAGTGAGGACAATGGGACTCAATCCCAGGACATACGTGTTTGCCCACTTAATGAGTTATCAGGCTATGAATCTGGAGCTTCTAGGCCCTACTGTAAAGGAGAACCTACTGGAGAATGAAGCCAACACAGAGAATCACAGTGGTGTTTGGGCATTTGCCTTCAGTCATATCTGAAGCTGGAGCTACCCCTAGACTTCTCAGTATCTAGGCCAATAAATTCCTAATTCATTTTTTGCGGGGGATGAGGAAGGTGGGAGAGGGGAATAGGTTTTTTCTAAACCTAGTTGGAAAGGGTTTCTCTAAATAAGCCATACTGGGAAACACTCTATTCCCTTTGCTTGGAAAACCTTCTTGCCTTCTCTTTACCTCTCAAACGTGTGCTCTTTATCAAGGTTCAGCTCAAACCCCACCCCTTCCAGGAAGTCTTCCTTGACTATCCCAGCCTAATCCCTTCCTTGACTCCCTTGACCTCTTACATCACTCAGTGTTCTTAGTTCTTATTCCTTGTCTGCCAGGGATTGTTGACCTTGTCATGCTAGTTTCTTTTTTTTTTTCTTTTCAGGTGATAATCTTATTTCCTAAAGGGTAAAGCCAGTCCTTAAAAATTCTATGTTCTTCAGCCTTTGCTATAGAAGGTTATAGGCAGAAAGTGTGGCTTTAATTAAATGCAATGAAAATGTATACAAGTACATTTCTTACCCACTTGTTAGTCCAGAATAAAACCTTGCATGAAATACATGGTTGCACAGTCATAAGGAAGATAAACAATTACCAGGGATTGCAGCTATGAGGATGATACTATCTGGTGTAAAGGGAAGGGCAAACAGAGAGTATCAGAATTTTCAACTCATGTATATTATATTGTGAATACGTTTTTATTGCTAATAGATAAGGGACTCAAGGCCAGTATCTTCTCTGTTTATCATGTTTCACTCACAGTATCTCAATATCAATAATAGTCTTGGGCACAAACAAGATATAATGGCATGTTGAGCTGAAACCTAAAAACTGAAATAAATTTTAGTTATTTAAACATCTCAATCAGGAGTCAGTGCCACCACATTTGAGATCATTTCAGCACAGTCACCAAGCTTCAGGTAGAGACCACACCCTTGCTTCCCCAAAGACCAAAGATGACTGCTGCCTTACTCCCCTGAGCACTCAGCTACTGCAATCTTTTTGCCCTGTTCAGCCCTGCATGTTTTACTAGCCTCATTCTACAATCTGCCTGCCACCAGTTTGTAAAACTTACTCAGATCAGTAGACAGCTGTATGAGGATCAAATCATCCAGATTTTCCTAACAACACTGACTTACATAAAGGTGTTGTGCATATACTGTAAGTCCAGAAGGTTGTAAGTAAAGTTTCCAACAAAGAGCTTAAGATCTAACAAGAGAAGGAATCGTGACTTCACACTAAGTGAAGTAAGCCTGACAGAGAAAGGCAAATATCATATGAAATCACTTATATGTGAAATCTAAAAAAAAGTGATACAAATGAACTTATTTACAAAACAGAAATAGACTCACAGACATAGAAAACAAACTTATGGTTACCAAAGGAAAAGGGGGAAAGGAGGGATAAATTAGGAGTTTGGAATTAACATATACACAATACTATATGTAAAATAGATAGCCAACAAGGACCTACTGTATAGCACAGGGAACTTTACTCAATATTTTGTAATAACCTATAAGTGAAAAGAATCTGAAAAGAATATATATATAAAAAACTGGATAATTTTGCTGTACAACTGAAACTAACACAACACTGTAAATCAACTATACTTCAATAAAAAAATGTTGACACTTCTTATCTCCGAATGATTATATGACTTATGATTTAAAATTTGGGGGTATACAGTTTTCTGATTTAATAAATTAATTTGTTATTTTAAAAAAAAGAAGAAACCTGAACATCAGTCTTTGCAACGTAAGAGGAGGCAAGGGGAGGGTCCATAGGACAGCAGACCCAGCTCCCCCGCCCCCAACCTTCCCAGCGTTCCCAACCCTACACTTCTCCTTCCATCCTGGTGGACTGAGTTCATCATAGATCTTAAGAACTCTAAAAAAGAGGAACTTGGGATAGTTAAAAGCAACACAATTTTCATAGTCATACAGTAAATTAGCAGCTTTCAAATCTCAAGCTTGCAAATCATAGCTCTGAGTTTCTGATCTCAGATTCAGCTGCTTTCCAGTCTCACCACCAATTATGTTTTTTTATTAGAGATGGGAAAGTGGTTTTCTGACTTTTCTTATTTTTATAAAGTTGCTACAATTAACAAAAAAGTCTTTTTGTTCCAAATTTACATTTCATCAATTCTGCTTCACAGATGGTATCTTATAACATAAATCCTCTGTTAGACCATTTTCTTTCCCACACTGATCACTGCAACATTCCTTTGTGAATGTTTATTTTCCTGTTCTCACTGGTAACTGGTAACTGGTGGCACTTCAGGGTGAAAAAGTTGTTTTTCTTATTCATTACATATTTGACTAACACTAGAAATTACTTCCAGTTCCAGTCTCTCTCCTTATCCTGTTACCTGAGAAATTTGAGTTTGCTGCTGTATGAAAATAGCAATTTGGGAGGACCTTCAAGATGGCGGAGGAGTAAGACGTGGAGATCACCTTCCTCCCCATAAATACATGAAAAATACATCTACATGTGGAACAATTCCTACAGAACACCTACTGAACGCTGGCAGAAGACCCTAGGCTTCCCAAAACGCAAGAAACTCCCCAAGTACCTGGGTAGGGCAAAAGAAGAAAGAAAAAACAGAAACAAAAGAATTGGGATGGGACCTGCACTTCTGCGAGGGAGCTGTGAAGGAGGAAAGGTTTCCACACACTAGGAAGCCCCTTCACTGGCAGAGATGGGGGTGGGCGGGGAGGAAGGTTTGGAGCCACGGAGGAGAGCGCAGCAACAGGGGAGCAGAAGGCAAAGCGGAGAGATTCCCACACAGAGGATTGGTGCCGACCAGCACTGCCAGTCTGAGAGGCTTGTCTGATCACCTGCTGGCTGGTATGGGTGGGGGCTGGGAGCTAAGGCTTGGGCATCGGAGGTCAGACTCCAGGGAGAGGACTGGGGTTGGCTGTGTGAACACAGCCTAAAGGGGGCTAGTGAGCCACAACTAGCTGAGAGAGAGTCTGGAAGGAAGTCTGGAGCTGCCTAAGAGGCAAGAGACCATTGTTTCAGGTTGTACAAGGAGCGGGGAGTCAGAGCACTGCCTAAACGAGCTCCAGAGACGGGCGGGAGCTGCAGCTATCAATGCAGTTACCAGAGACTGGCATGAAATGCTAACACTGCTGCCACTGCCACCAAGAGGCCTGTGTGCAAACACAGGGCACAATCTACACCTCTCCTCCCAGGACCCTGTTCACCATGCCACTGCCACGGTCCCGTGATCCAGGGACAACTTCCCCAGGAGAACACATGACATACCTCAGGCTGTTGCAATGTCATGCCAACCTCTGCTGCCGCAGGCTCACCCCGCATTCCATACCCCTCCCTCCCCCCTGGCCTGAGTGAATCAGAGCCCCCTGATCAGCCGCTGATTAGAGGCAGGGCCAAATCTAAACCTGAACCCCAAGAGCTGTGACAAAAAAGAAGAGAAAGGGAAATTTCTCTGTGCAGCATCAGGAGTGGATTAAATCTCCACAATCAACTTGGAAAAATCAACATTGTGAAAATAACTCTACTACCCAGAGCAATCTACAGATTCAATGCAATCCCTATCAAATTACCACTGGCATTTTTCACAGAACTACAACAAAAACTTTCACAATTTGTATGGAAACACAAAAGACCCCAAATAGCTAAAACAATCTTGAGAATGAAAAATGGAGCTGGAGGAATCAGCTCCCTGACTTCAGACTATACTACAAAGCTACAGTAATCAAGACTGTATGGTACTGGCACAAAAACAGAAATACAGATCAATGGAACAGGATTGAAGGCCCAGAGATAAACCCACACACATATGGTCACCTTATTTTTGAAAAAGGAGGCAAGAATATACAATGAAGAAAAGACAGTCTCTCCAATAAGTGGTGCTGGGAAAACTGGACAGCTACATGTAAAAGAATGAAAGCAGAACACTTCCTAACACCCTACACAAAAATAAACTCAAAATGGATTAAAGACCTAAATATAAGGCCAGATACTATAAAACTGTTAGAGGAAAACATAGGCAGAACATTCTATGACATAAATCACAGCAAGATCCTGTTTGACCCACCTCCTAGAGAAATGGAAATAAAAACAAAAAAAAAACAAACAAATGAGACCTAATGAAACTTAAAACTTTCATACAGCAAAGGAAACCATAAACCAGACGAAAAAACAACCCCCAGAATGGGAGAAAATATTTGCAAACAAAGCAGCTGATAAAGGATTAATCTCCAAAATATAGAAGCAGCTCATGCAGCTCAATATCCAAATAACAAACAACCCAATCCAAAAATGAGCAGAAGACCTAACTAGACATTTCTCCAAAGAAGATATACAGATTACCAACAAAAACATGAAAGGATGCTTAACATCACTAATCATTAGAGAAATGCAAATCAAAACTGCAATGAGGTATCACCTCACACTGGTCAGAATGGCCATCACCAAAATGTCTACAAACAGTAAATGCTGGAGAGAGTGTGGAGATAAGGGGACCCCTTGCACTTTTGGTGGCAATGTAAATTGATACATCCACTATGGAGAACAGTATGGAGGTTCCTTAAAAAAACAGAAATAAAACGGCCATATGACCCAGCAATCCCACTACTGGGCATATACCCTGAGAAAACTGTAATTCACAAAGAGTCATGTACCACAATGTTCATTGCAGCTCTATTTACAATAGCCAGGTGATGGAAGGAACCTAAGTGTCCACTGACAGATGAATGGATAAAGAAGATGTGGCACATATATATACAATGGAATATTACTCAGCCATAAGAAGAAACAAAATTGAGTTTTTTGTGGTGAGGTGGATGGACCTAGAGTCTGTCATACAGAGTGAAGTAAGTCAGAAAGAGAAAAACAAATACCATATGCTAACACATATATATGGAAGCTAATAAAAAAAATGGTTCTGAAGAACCTAGGGGCAGGACAGGAATAAAGTCGCAGACATAGGTAACGGACTTGAGGACACGGGGAGGGGGAAGGGTAAGTTGGGGCAAAGTGAAAGAGTGACATTGACATATATACACTACCAAATGTAAAATAAATAGCTAGTGGGAAGCAGCCGCGTAGCACAGGGAGACCAACTCGGTGCTTTGTGACCACCTAGAGGGGTGGGACAGGGAGTATGGGAGGGAGACACAAGAGGGAGGGGATATGGGGATATATTTATAGGTATGGCTGATTCACTTTGTTGTTCAGCAGAAACTAGCACAACCATGTAAAGCAGTTATACTTCAATAAAGATGTTAAAAATGTTTAAAAGAAAAGAAAACAGCAATTTGAAGAGATGAAAGTTTAACAAATGCTATAAACAGCAACTGACGCTCTTGTCATTACAGTGAACTACAGCTCCACACCCACTTCCTTTACTACTGTCTGTCATTAGCTATTATATTTGAAGTGAAGCTTGTTTCTGGTACAATCTGTACAATGAACAAGGAAGCCATAAAGAGATCAAAGGATCAGTGGAAGAATTTGTTCTCTTTTACACACAGTGAATAAACCTGACTTTCTGGCATTCACACTGGCCAAAGCTCCCTTGGACTTAACCAAATTTCATGCGTATATCCTCTTCTGCTTTCTTCAGAGGAATATCCCAGTGCTTAACATAAGAAATCTAGTAAACAACAACAAAATATTCGTGGAAAGGCGTTACTTTCTTAGGTGTCTGAATGGGTAATTATTCTAAACTCACTCTGCAAATCCTAAGACCCAACCCTTGCTGGATAGCCATGCAGCACGGTATCCATTTCTAAAGCAGCTTCTTTCCACTAATCTTGGAAATGTATTTATACAGGTGCCAGATTTGCAGTTTCCATGAGGAAAGGTATTTGTAGAGGTAAAATTTTCCAAGCCAAAAATTACTTTGTTCCTCTCAGAAACAAAAAGTGTTATAAGAACATTTGTCACAAACGTGGATAGAGGTGTTGGCTTATCATATCTTCTGAAATATATGGCTATTTAATTTGGTTTCTCTACTCCATCTTTTCTTCTTTCTAATAGGACCGATGTCCTGGTCATTCAGGCTTCCATGAGGTGTCTTTGGGTTTTGTTCTCTGTTCCTGCTGCTTTTGGTTCCTATGTGCCTAGTCCCTTTTTCCCTCGGGAGGTGCACAGGCATCCAGTGCTGGAGTCTAGGATGGCTGTGCTAGCTTCTTGCGTTGAGGAGACACATAGAGGCTTTGGGGACCAAGAAGGTGCTGTCTAAGGTGCTCTCTGGCTGAACACGCCGCAGTGCCATTTCCTCTCTGCTGCTCCCAGCCGGTTGGAGCAGGACACCTTGTGAAGTAGGTGAAGTGGTCCCTCCTCGAGGTTCCAGTGTGAACTGGGCATAAGCTTCTGCTTTTTTCAAACTACCCCTTCTTGTACATGAAGTTTCTATCACCTCACTACTCACTCTCATCTCGGGGTGAAGCCCAGGGCACTGCAAGCAGCATCTTCATCCCTGTATTATACTCAGTTTTATAGAGTGAAATATTGAGCTAAGGCCCTCAGTCTCTGGGGTTGGTCTGACTTGGGTTAACACCTGACTCATCCATTTACCAGCTGTGTGACCTTGGGCAAAGCTATTTCTACGCCTTAGTTTGCACATCATAAACCATTATAATAGTATCAACCTCATCAAGGTTTAAGTGAATTACATAGTACCTGGGAAATAGAAAGAGGGAAAGCGAAGTGTTATAAGCTTCTGAATCTTACTGAATCCGAAGGAGAGTTATTTTCTCGGAACTGCCTCACAACTAAGGGGCACTCTGAGGGCACTATACAAAGTTAGTCATAAGCAGCACTTTGAGCCTATGATAACCTCCTCTCTACATAAAGACTTCTACAAACTAGGAGAACTGAACTCAATGATATTAGAGATGATGAAACAGCAGCTGTCCCATGAAGAAATTATTGAAAGGAATATAGACAAAAATATTTGGAAAATGTATTATTAGATGTGTATCAGGTAGTTAGTGAACAGGAATATTATGTTCTCATTCTAAATAATAGTCATTTTCATAAATAAATGTACATTTGTAATTTTATATTCTTTTTCTTAAAGAGGCCCCCAAAGTCTCATCCCCGCCTCCACAAATCTGAATTGTGTCACTGAAATGCCCTTAATCTTTTTAAAATTAATAAACCCATGTAAGAATTTTATGCAAAATGCACACAGTTTTTTCCTACAAGTTCAGGGAGTTCATCTGCTCCCTTAAAGCTCATCCATTGACCTCTCGTTAAGGCCTCTGGTTTTAAGGAAGAATCAGCTAAGTTTGGTATTGTATACAAAACAGTTGTAAAGGAATACGATACAATTGCTCTTCTGAATTTCCTCACAGCCACCTCAGCTTTACTTCCCTTCTTCACCCCTTATTTTCCCCAGGTTCTCATAAGCCTATGGCTTTTCTGCAGCACAAGGTAGTAGGTAAAACTTTGGAAGGCTGATGGCCTGGCACAGGTGAAGAGAGGTTTAAGTGTTCTTTCCTGTGAGCTCTCTCTAAAACAAACATTCCTCAGGAGAGAATTCACACTTATGAGGGGTAAAGAGAGAGGAGAATTTTTTTCCTGTGGCCAACTATTTCAAATAAGTCATTGGCTTCCCCCATGCTCCCATAGTAACTTGTGTTTATACCTACCTCACCACACCATGCTAATGTGATCTGATTATTTGTCTTTCTCCCGGACTATGAGGTTTTAGCAAATAGAGATTATATTATTTATCATTGTGATTCAAGTTTGGGAATATAGTAGGTCATTAATAAATGATTATTGAGTGAATGAATGAAGAGAATGAAAATAACTAGGTTTTGTTAGCTACTTTTTATACCTGCTGAATAGAACCCATAGAACCAAAATTTCTTTCCCAAACATAATAACCACAAAGCATCCTACAGTTATGTTACTAAGAACTTTTATTCCCTTTTTAGCCTAAACACATATAGCTAGCCAATGTAAACTAGTAGCAAAATCTGAGGTGATATCTGTGAATAGGAGAAATCTTTGAGGTGGCAACGGAAAGATTTGTGCTACATATGGATTTCTTTCTACATTCTTTTCAATATTGCTGGTTCGTGGCCTCTGGGTGCATTGAGAATTTTAATAATTAAAACATGTCTGGTTCCACCAGGAGATGGTGCGCTGGATGACATACAGCAGAATGCACATGTTATTTTTGTAACAAAAATATCAAATGGAAATTAAAACTCTGCTTCTAAAGCAAGATCATCCTGGGCTGCTGCTTGGTTGACTTTCATAGCCAGATTAAAGACTGCCCTTCGGACCGAATGCTGTGCTTCTCCTTGGCTTGCCACCATAAGAGCTTGCAATGCTAGAGCCACTTTAAGGGTTGGAAATTTCCTGCAATGAGTTTAGTAGATGAGTCGAGGTGAGTTCCCAGAAAGAGCCCTAGATGTGGAGGTGACCAGAGTCCAGGTCTTTATCAGATGATATCTTTTTTTTTTGTTTTCACACTTTGTCCTCACTGGAATGTTTGAAGTTAGTGAATGCCAGTTCAGAGTGATTTAAAAGCCCTGGCTCTTGGGTTCATTGGTTCTCTTTTATAAGATTGCTTTGAATTCACATAAGGAGTGAGTGAGTGAGTGTGTGTGTGTGTGTGTGTGTGTGTGTGTGTGTGTGTGTGTGTTGCCTAACGGTTAAAGGCCTTTACTCTGGAGCTACAGTTACACAAGTTATTTAATCTCTTTGGACCTCAGTGTCTTCCAGGGTAAAATGGAAATAATAATAGAAACTCACTACCTAATAGATGTGTTGTAAAGATCAAATGAGTTAATGTATACAGAGCACTTGGAACATTGTCTGGTACGTAAGCGCTATAGAAGGGTTAGCTATTTTTAGTATATTGCCTCAATATAGCATTCCACTCTTCATACATTATACATATTGTTGGGTTGTATTATTATGCCGGGCAATGAAGGGAAAGTGTCAAAGTGGAAAGGGCACTGTCTGACTTATTCCCTGAAATATTTTAAGTTTTGTAATGAAGTGAAGGAAAATTTTGAAGCAGAAACTCCTCTGTGGAGTTTCAGGGACTGGTGAGCACATGTGCTGTTGATCCACCCAATCATCTGGTGTCGACTGAAAGTGCATGAACAAACTCGGGGATAGATATTAAGGGCAGTATATGCAACTCCAGTATAACCAACAAAAAAATTTTCCTAACTATTCCGTAGTTCTAGGGGTTCACCAGTAAGAAAAGTACTCCAGTCTTTAGCTGGGACCCTAAAGGCATAATGTCAGGGTTTCAGCCAATGAAACAAATGGTGTAATTTAAATAGTCTCCTTGCAGAACTGCTCACACCAAGCTCACCAACTCCACTTACCTTTCCCTGAGTTCATCTTACTCGACTCATCCACAACAGTTGACTTGAAACCCTCTCGCCTATTGACTTCCATAATGCCATGCTCTCCTGGGTTTCTTTTTACTTCCCTAGTCCACTCATCTCAGTGCCCTTTGCTGACTGCCTTCCTCCTTGTCTCTAGATGCCATAACTCCTTGGAGATTTGTCCTAGGTTCTCTTCTCTCTCCCTATGTTTTTCCCCTAATGATTCAATGTGTTTTTATGGTTTTAAACACTATCTAGAGAATAATAAATGTCATAGTTATATGTTGAGCTTAGACCTTTATTCTGGCCACAAGAATCATTGTATTCTACTTCCTAACCGACATTTACGGTTCCATGTTTCTAACATAACGTGCAGAAATAAACTTTTGATCTTTCCCCCATTTATTCCTTCTCCTGTCATTCTCATCTTAATAAAGGGCAACAGAAGTCTGGAAATTTACCTTGATTATTTCTTCTCTGTTAGATTCTATTTTCAAAATCTCTCTAGAATACACACTTCTCTCCATTCCACTGACACCAGCATAACTCAAGGCACCCTACCTGTTATCTAGAAGACTCCTTATTTTATCTTAAATTACCTCCTTACTTTGTGTCTTTCCTCTGTCTAACACCTTCTCCACATAAGAACTTGAAAACTCTTTCTAAACCCGCACCAAAGCACAGATAAAGAACCAGATGTAGGGAGGTTATGAGAATAACGCCAAGTGACTGAAGGGCAGAGCTTTTCACACACAGCTCTCTCTCCTTTCTGGTTTCCACAGGCCTGCTGCCCCATTACTATATACTTTAGTGCAAAATGGCGGCCGCACTCATAAATATGTTTTATTGACTTTCAGAGTGTTATTATTTTCACTTTTCTCAGTGGTGCCAGCCTTTGTGTTTCGCTCCACTCCAATCCCAGTCAACATGCTTAGAAAGTTTGTTCTCAGCATTAACTACCTGTCTGACACTCAGGTCTCTTAGTTCCCTGGCATTCTCCGCTCAGAGATCTCAAAACCCACTTCATGTCAGTCACCTGCTCACATCCCCATAATGTTGACTTCAACATCATTCAACACTGCTCCACCCGCATGTTTCAACATGAGGTTCCTCTCTCTGACTGCAATCTTCTTCTCCCTCCTCTGCCAGGTCCTGAGAGCAACAGTACCACTCTCGAGCCTCATCAAGCCTCTAAGTCATCGGCCTCCTCCTCATCTGCAATGTCATCGCTCCTTTTCTGGAAACAACTGGCCTCATGAAGCCAAGATTTCATTTCAAGAAGAAAGCCACTTCTCATCCCTCTGACATAGCCAAACATACCTGGAAAAATCTTAAAGCAGTAGGGTAGGGTCCAAAACAAAATCATGCAGTCATCTCAGTTGTCCCTGTGAAGCTGAGCATTTCTTTCTTTCATTTCATCTGTTTTTGATGTTCTGTTGAAGTAATCATAATAGGTGTTTTAAACATTTTTCATTAGTTAAAATTTTATTACTTAAAATAACTTAAAATTTATGGCTTAAAATTTCATGCCGTCACACTCCGAATAGAGTGGCTTTTTCAACATTTTTGCTGAAATAAATCGAAATAAGTCATGCTAGAAAACTCAGTTTCTCTTTATACATATTCAACTTCTTTTTCTTCTCACCACACCTCACACACACATAACAGGATAAAAAGTAAATATACAGTTTGGAATTCTTTAGAAGGGTCAATGACATACAGTCTAAATTTTTAATTTCCTTTAGATTACTATCTGCAAAGACATGCTTTTTTAGTTCTTATTACAAGTAATCACATTTGATCTATTAGGCCTTTATCTCCATCTTTACAAAGAAAAGGTTGACATATTTAATTAACATATTTCTGAAGCTAGTCAGTAAGAAAGTTGTCAAAGCAAAAACTGCTTTTCTGATCAGATTGATGCCTAATGCACACCAGTAACACCACCAGCCTTCTAAGTTATAATAATTTGTCAGAACTAACGTCTATAGAACTTTCAACACAGCTTTAAATAATTTGGATAAATTTCCTTCCTGTTGTGATATTAGGACATTTTTTTAATGTTTAAATTTTATGTACAGAGTCTTCATCACCAAGACAATAATATAATTAAACATCGACACAATAAATTCTACAGAAGAACCATAGCTGAAATTCATTTCATAATTATCATATACTAGAACTAAGTACCTTACATAGTATCAATTCCCTTAATCCTATGATATGCCAATTAGAAGTGTACTATTATTATCTCCATTTTACAGCTGAAAAACTTAGGTTAGGTTAGTTAACCAAGTTTACACAGCTTGAGCTCACACTTAACCATGAAATTTTTTTTTTAATATACTGCAGGTTCTTATTAGTCATCAATTTTATATACATCAGTGTATACATGTCAATCCCAATCGCCCAATTCATCACACCACCATCCCCACCCCACCACGGTTTTCCCCCCTTGGTGTCCATACGTTTGTTTTCTACATCTACATCATGTGCCTCAACTTCTGCCCTGCAAACCGATTCATCTGTACCATTTTTTTAGGTTCCACATACATGTGTTAATATACGATATCTGTTTTTCTCTTTCTGACTTACTTCACTCTGTATGACAGTCTCTAGATCCATCCATGTCTCAACAAATGACTCAATTTCATTCCTTTTTAGGGCTGAGTGATATTCCATTGTATATATGTACCACATCTTCTTTATCCATTCGTCTGTCGATGGGCATTTAGGTTACTTCCATGACCTGGCTCTTGTAAATAGTGCTGCAATGAACATTGGGGTGCATGTGTCTTAACCATGAAATTTTATATCTAATCTTGTTCAGCATCATAATATTGAATATATCATAGGATCCTACACATAAATCAGTATGAAAGCCTAATACTGAAAAGCAAGCATATAGTAACAGCATCAACTTAATATCCATTGGTCAAACTCAGCTGATTGTTCCAAAAAGGGACTGGTAAATAGAATTTAAGTATCTGTATTCACAAAGCCAATCTAAATAACTGAATAAATACATAGGTCAACAATTATGTCAGTCTAAACAACGATTGACATTTACATCTGCTCAGTTTATCAGCAACTTTTGATTTCTAACTGAGATGGAGCTGTTAGCTATTAATATTTTTTCTTGGTGATTAAGACTATATATTTTAACATGTGTATTTATATCTAGTACCTTGTCCATGGAACTAGTAATTTAGTTTAAAATTTTGAATTCATTTAGTGCAAATGGATTTTAGTTACCAAAGTCGTAGTAGGATTTCCACTGCAATTCTTTTCTCTTTACTGCTCGTGATTTAGTGTGTTGAGCTTGAAGACTGAAGCTTTCAGTTCAAGGCCTAACTTTACTATTTACAACTACTAGTTGTTTGACCTTAGGCAAACAACTGAAGTTCCATGAGTTTCACTTTTCTCATTTGCAAAGTGAAGATAACAATACCTTCCCTGCCAACTGCACAAGGCAGGTAGAAGGGTCAGGTGAGATAACATGTATGGAAGGGCTTCTGATACTGTGCAGTGCAATTCGAGGTGTTAGTCACCTACCATCTGATTGCTCATACGAAGGCAATAAATTTCTCCCCAAGAAACGATGGTATAGGGGCTTCCTAGGGGCTTCCCTGGTGGCGCAGTGGTTGAGAGTCCGCCTGCCGTTGCAGGGGACACGCGTTCGTTCCCCGGTCCGGGAGGATCCCACATGCCGCCGAGCGGCTGGGCCTGTGAGCCATGGCCGCTGAGCCTGTGCGTCAGGAGTCTGTGCTCCGCAGCGGGAGAGGCCACAACAGTGAGAGGCCCGCGTACCGCAAAAAAAAAAAGAAACAATGTTATAAAATTTAGGACTGTGTTAACTTTCCTTAAATAAGGTAACAATAAAACAAAACCCTTCTACATATTAAAAAAAGAACAGTAATTTCTACTTCTGATTTTAATTATACCACTTTGGAGGCATGAACCTGCTTTTTCCAATTGTCTTGGCAGACTAGAATTTGTTCAGTACTGAAAGGAGGTTCAGGGCACTTGATTGAAGCTTTCTTTCAGAGATTCTTTTATCTACAGCATGGATATAAAAGAGGCATAAAGAAAATATATTTCTTGGTCCATAAAAGAATACATTCTTTTGTTATTGCTAATGCTACTTATATTTAAGCCATCTATGTATTTAGATGTCTTCTTGGCAAGTTTTTATTTTTGAAAGGAAGTCTTTTACTGGAATTCACATATTCTTGTTAAGCCATGTGAGTTGTTTCTGAGTTCAGCTACTTCCAGGAACAAGACATGGGGTATCATATTCTCATTCTTTTGAAACTCATCACAGTGAAGAAGTCAGTTATGGTAAATAAAAAACATGAGTAAAGTAGCATTGAATGACACACATAAAATATAGCTTCTGTATCGCTTACTTTTTACCAGAGAACTTAGTATTCTCCTTATCACAATCACCTTCCTAGCAATAAAACTGGGAATCATAGCCAAAAAAAACAGACTGATGTAACTCCATGATTTTGTGGAATAAAAGTGAACACAGACTTAAGAAATAAGATAGTTTGACATATGTCAACATATCTTATTTAGTAGCTTTTGTATTTGTGGTAATAGAAAAAGAAATGTTTCTATTCTGTGTGAGAATTATCACATGATTTTGATTAAGGGTTAAGGAAGAAAGAGATCCCATTAGGTGTTCTAACAGTTGCTAACAGTGAGAACCAAGACTTAATCTCTCTAAGCTACAGTGTCTTCTTATCTAATATGCTTCTGAGAATCAAATGAAATTTCATTCATTCATTCACCAAATATTGGGCACCTACTGTATTCAAGAAAGTGGGCTAGACACTGTGGCAGATCCAGTAGAGTTTATAATAGCCTCAGGTTTTATGAACTTAAAATCTAATAAGTAGATCAATGCCATTAATACCCAGAACAGTAAAAACAAACTGAAAGTGTTAAGAGCCAGAAGAGGCTAAAACAACATGTTATGGAAATTCATGTCACGAGAAAGTTCTTTGAAATTGTAAAACGCTACACAGATGGACACTATCATAATAGGTCAGAATATGGAGAAACTGAGGGAAGATTTTGATGATTTGTTCCTATAAACATTCCCCTTTCCCCATATTTACCTTGCTTAATAAAATAGGATAGGAATCAATTACCTAATACAGTGTCTTGCAAACTTTATATGCTCAGTAAATATTTGTTGAGTAAATGAATGCTTAACAATCTTTTTCTCAATGATATTTAACAGAATACTTGGTAAGAATTATTCTAGTTGGAAACAGAAAAACACTACTTAAATTATTCTTAATTAATAATTAGAATAATAATGCTATTTTAGAACCTGTTTTAATCAAATGTATTTCATGACATTTTTTTCAGATGAAAGAGCCCATTCATAGATTACTTGTGTGAAATTTGGTTGCTTATATGCTTTTTTATATAAAAGTATAAAATGTTTTGATTTGGGAACCAGAACTTCCACAGGAGAATCCTTGTTCTGACACCCACTGACGTTAGGAAAGCTACCATTTTCAACCTGAGGTTTCTGATTTGTAGAATCATAGACTAGAACAGATGAGGTTAAGAGCTCTTCCAGCTTTAACATATTCATGCCTCAACACAGGAGATATTATGGAAGACATTTAAACTGTATAAAATACACTTAAGTTACAGTGGGTCATCACCGAGTTCTAAAATGATATTACGATATTTTTGTATTGATAAATTGTGCTTAACTCTTTAAGAGTGGGAAAACTTTAAAAACATATTAAGATGTTATAATGTAGGTAAAAGAACTAGCTTGAACCTGCCCCCTCCCCTCACCACACATACACTTGGAGGATATTTGGGAAGTAATAAGTTCTACATAGTTAAGGCTAACTTAGTTGCACCATTATAAGTGAAATGGAGTGATTCTGGACAGTCAAAGAAGAAACGTTCAGTTATTCAAGGATACACCCATCTTACCATTCTGCTTAGACTTTGTTTCATGAGGGACAAAAGGAGCTTGGTCCATCACTTGCTGGAGCAGTACATACCAGCAATTTTATTAATCATAAATTTAAGGGAATTAATGACACATCAAATGTGTTACACACTAATCATACGACTATAATCAAAATGGTCTTTTGAGCAATATGTTCGTGAAGGTGACTGAATAAACCTTTCTAAAGATAGGATGTCTCAATGATCTCAAAGCAGTTAAGATAGAGAGACAATGTACTATTTATGAAGCATCTGCATGTGTGTGACTCTGTGCTAGGCTGTTGAATACATTTACCCATATTAAACCTGGTCAGAAACTACGCAGCATTGTTCTCATTTTAAAGATAAATAGTTTCAGAAAAGCAAGCTGCTTGCCATTGAAGAGCTCACTGGATTTGATTTGAATTCAAGTTTCTGAAACCTCAAAGCCCAATGCTCTAACAATCACTCTACCACGTCCCATTAACTCTGCTTAAGTGTACAATATTATATTTTAGGAGATAAAGATAGAAATTTTAAACATGAGTGTGAAGCGTTTTATGCAAATCAAGAACCTTCTAGATAAACCATGAGTTCACAGGTGTAGCGCTGTGTCCCTACAAATTCATTCTTTTCCCAGAGAAGTAGCACTTGCTCATCCTCCTTCACTTTCATCTTGTCATTTTCTGGCCTCTTTCTGGCCTTTTTTAAATGTCATTTCCTAAGCTTTAGATGATATATTAAACAAGATGGACTTAATTTTTACAGGACATGCCATCCAAAAACAACAAAATACACTTTCTTCTCAAGTGCTCATGGAACATTCTCCAGGTACATCATATCTTGGGTTACAAATCAAGGCTTGGTAAATTAAGAAAATTGAAATAGTATCATGTATATTTTCCAAACACAACATTATGACACTAGATATCAATTACAGGAAAACTCTGTGAAAAATACAAACACATGAAGCTAAACAATATACTAAAACAAGACATCACTGAGGAAATCAAAGAGGAAATCAAAAAATACCTAGAAACAAATGACAGTGAAAACATGATGACCCAAAACCTATGGGATGCAGCAAAAGCAGTTCTAAGAGGGAAGTTTATAGCAATACAATCCTACCTCAAGAAACAGGAAACGTCTCAAACTAACAACCTAACCTTGCACCTAAAACAATTAGAGAAAGAAGAACAAAAAATCCCCAAAGTTAGCAGAAGGAAAGAAATCATAAAGATCAGATCAGAAATAAATGAAAAAGAAATGAAGGAAATGGCAGCAAAGATCAACAAAATTAAACGCTGGTTCTTTGAGAAGATAAACAAAATTGATAAACCATTAGCCAGACTCATCAAGAAAAAAAGGGAGAACTCAAATCAATAGAATTAGAAATGAAAAAGGAGAAGTAACAACTGACACTGCAGAAATACAAAGGATCATGAGAGATTACTACAAGCAACTCTATGCCAATAAAATAGACAACCTGGAAGAAATGGACACATTCTTAGAAAAGAACAACCTTCTGAGATGGAATCAGGAAGAAATAGACAATATCAATAGACCAGTCACAAGCACTGAAATTGAAACTGGGATTAAAAATCTTAAAACAAAAGCCCAGGGCCAGGTGGCTTCACAGGCGAATTCTATAAAACATTTGGAGAAGAGCTAACACCTATTCTTCTCAAACTCTTCCAAAATCTAGCAGAGGGAGGAACACTTCCAAACTCATTCTATGAGGCCACAATCACCCTGATACCAAAACCAGAGATGTCACAAAGAAAGAAAACTACAGGCCAATATCACTGATGAACATAGATGCAAAAATCCTCAACAAAATACTAGCAAAGAGAATCCTACAGCACATTAAAAGGATCATACACCATGATCAAGTGGGGTTTATCCCAGGAATGCAAGGATTCTTCAGTATATGCAAGTCAATCAATGTGATACACCATATTAACAAATTGAAGGAGAAAAATCTCAATAGATGCAGAACAAGCTTTCGACAAAATTCAACACCCATTTATGATAAAAGCCCTCCAGAAAGTAGGCATAGAGGGAAGTTTCCTCAACATAATAAAGGTCATATATGACAAACCCACAGCCAACATTGTTCTCAATGGTGAAAAACTGAAACCATTTCCTCTAAGATGAGGAACAACACAAGGTTGCCCACTCTCACCACTATTATTCAACATAGCTTTGGGAGTTTCAGCCACAGCAATCAGAGAAGAAAAATAAATAAAAGGAATCCAAATTGGAAAAGAAGTAAAAATGTCACTGTTTGCAGATGATATGATACTATACATAGAGAATCCTAAAGACTCTTCCAGAAAACTACCAGATCTAATCAATGAATTTGGCAAAGTAGCAGGATACAAAATTAATGCACAGAAATCGCTTACATTCCTATACACTAAAGATGAAAAATCTGAAAGAGAAATTAAGGAAACACTCCCATTTACCATGGAAACAAAAAGAATAAAATACCTAGGAATAAATGTACCTAAGGAGACAAAAGACCTGTATGCAGAAAACTATAAGACACTGATGAAAGAAATTAAAGACAATACAAACAGATGGAGAGATATACCAATTCTTGGATTGGAAGAATCAATATTGTGAAAATGATTACACTACCCAAAGCAATCTACAGATTCAATGCAATCCCTATCAAACTACCACTGGCATTTTTCACAGAACTAGAACAAAAAATTCAAAATTTGTATGGAAACACAAAAGACCCCAAATAGCCAAAGCAATCTTGAGAAAGAAAAATGGAGCTGGAGGAATCAGGCTCCCTGACCTCAGACTATACTACAAAACTACATTAATCAAGACAGTATGGTACTGGCACAAAAACAGAAATATAGATCAATGGAACAGGATAGAAAGCCCAGAGATAAACCCACACACACTGGTTACCTTATCTTTGATAAAGGAGGCAGGAATATGCAATGGATTAAAGACAGCCTCTTCAATAAGTGGCGCTGGGAAAACTGGACAGCTACGTGGAAAAGAATGAAATTAGGACACTCCCTAAGACCATACACAAAAATAAACTCAAAATGGATTAAAGACCTAAATGTAAAGCGAGACACTGTAAGACTGTTAGAGGAAAACATAGGCAGAACACTCTATGACATAAATCACAGCAAGATCCTGTTTGACCCACCTCCTAGAGAAATGGAAATAAAAACAAAAATAAACAAACTGGACCTAATGAAACTTCAAAGCTTTTGCACAGCAAAGGAAACCATAAACAAGATGAAAAGACAACCCTAGAATGGGAGAAATATTTGCAAGTGAAGCAACTGACATAGGATTAATCTCCCAAATATACAAGCAGCTCATGCAGCTCATTATCAAAGAAACAAAAAACCCAATCCAAAAATGGGCAGAAGACCTAAATAGACATTTCCCCAAAGAAGATATGCAAACACACGAAAGGATGCTCAACATCACTAATCATTAGAGAAATGCAAATCAAAACTACAATGAGGTATCACCTCACACCAGTCAAAATGGCCATAATCAAAAAATCTACAAACAGTATATGTTGGAGAGGGTGTGCAGAAAAGGGGACCCTCTTGCCCTGCTGGTGGGAGTGTAAATTGATACAGCTACTATGGAGAACAGTATGGAGGTTCCTGAAAAAACTAAAAATATAACAACCATACAACCCAACAATCCCTGGGCATATATCCTGAGAAAACCATAATTCAAAAAGAGTCACGTAGCACAATGTTCATTGCAGCCCTATTTACAATAGCCAGGACTTGGAAGCAACCTAAGTGTCCATCAACAGATGAATGGATAAAGAAGATGTGGCACATATATACAATGGAACATTACTCAGCCATAAAAGGAAACTAAATTGAGTTATTTGTAATGAGGTGGATGGACCTAGAGTCTGTCATACAGCGTGAAGTAAGTCAGAAAGAGAAAAAAATACCGTATGCTGACACGTATATATGGAATCTAAAAAAAAAAATGGTTCTGATGAACCTAGGGGCCGGACAGGAAAAAAGATGCAGACGTAGAGAATGGACTTGAGTACACGGGGAGGGGGAAGGGTAAGCTGGGATGAAATGAGAGAGTAGCATTGGCATATATACACTACCAAACATAAAATAGCTAGCTAGTGGGAAGCAGCCGTATAGCACAGGGAGATCAGCTCGGTACTTTGTGACCACCTAGAGGGGTGGGATAAGGAGGGTGGGAGGGAGACGCTAGGAGGGGATATGGGGATATATGTATATGTATAGCTGATTCACTTTGTTATACAGCAGAAACTAACACACCGTTGTAAAGCAATTACACTCCAATCAAGATGTTAAAATAAATAAATAAATAAATGTCACTTCCTGAGCAGGCACACTTTGATTTCTGACGAATAAAACTCCCCTCTGACCCTTAGGTTTCCTGGTGTCTTTCCATGTTAATGTTTGTCCCCCAAGCCTGACACTGTAACGTCCTTGGGGGCAGGAACATTTCTGTCTTATTCACCGCTGTGTCCCCAGCCCCCACTATATGGCCTGGCATTTGATTCACAAACACCTGTTGTATGACTAACACATGTATCCAACATTGTGGAAAGTGCCACAAGACTCTCAGAATGTCTGGTCCTTAGGTAACCTATGCTGTATGTTTTATATTACAGGATTCTATACAAAATGAGAACTTTAAAAGTCTTATAGTGTTAACAGATTAAAGAATGGAGCCCCCAGTATGGACTGAAATTGTTTCAGGGTGACTTATGTGTAAGTAAATTCATGAAGCACTGCTCCATTTTGTTTTATTTTGTTTTGTCAGTTCCAAAGAACTTCTACCGGTGGAGAGGGTGGTTGCATCAGCATTGGTTTCATTTGTAAAGTGGTACAAGTAACACTTAATAAGGCCTCCTTTCTTCTGCCTTTTTGGTTGTACTTCTCACTGACAAAAGATGGCAGTGTAATAGAGTCTGACAGCCTTTTTGAGTCTGAGCTGACCAGCAGGCTGAGTGTGGTCCTAAAGGGCTGACCTAAACTTGCAAAAATCTCAGGCTTCGGAAGGATATCTGAAGTGGAAACTCTGCGCTCCCCAGGAGAAATGCACCTGCCTTTTGGGTTTGTTACCTGCCTTTGTTCAGGAGATAAGAGCTCCAGAAAGTGTATGTTCTATTACAATGAACAAACAAATTTGAGCCACAGATGAAAAAAGATATTATTTAAATTCCAGAAATAAAAATATTTCTGAATTCAAATTCCAAATGTCAATGCTATGCTCAATCCGTCTGCTGATCCCTCATGGAGAACTACTGCCTCCCCTCACTGATAAGCCAAAGTATGTCTCCTAAAAACTATTTTCTTCTATGGGAAGTTAAAATGGATATACTTGTCTTCCTCGTTAGCTTTTTAAAAAAAATTTATTTACAGCAAAGCCATCACTAATAAGGCTGAGCTTTGGCATGGGTGTAGACGAAGTGAGGCTGTCCTTGGTACCTTCTTCCTACACTTAGAGCTTCCTTCTCCTCTTGGGGCTGCTGTTGTCAGGGGCCTAGACCGAATCAGGTGCTGGCTGTCCACGAGTGTGCCCTCCTCTGAAGGCTGCCTCAGGCTCTAACTCAGTCTTTTCTTCCCTCCAATAAGACTGTTCTTCAAGAGCTGTCTCCTTGCTGGAAAGACTCTAATCAATGATTTTCAAATGACTATTAAAGCACACTGTATTGCTGGTCATTTATTCATTATCCATCACTCACAAATGGAGCCCCTGCAATGCATCAGTCACTACTACATATGAGGGTTACCTACACAGAGGCCGTGACTTCACAGTCAAAGCTGGAGAGACAGAAAATTAACAGTTAACAATAATCATGCTTCAGATAGATAAATTCTGAGGCAGAGTAAAGAAGGCAGTTTACTATGGTAATGTATAGCAGTTTTTGGACTGTAAGAGTATCCTTTTCATCTTTGTATCTTTAGTTCATAGTGTAATGCCTGACCCATGGTAGATATGCAATAGATACTGCGGCCTAAGCTTTTATTGATGAGACACTGAGACAAGCTGATGGGCATGACATTTTCGGATCTCTCACTGTTCCCATAGTATCACCACATGTTGGAAAAGAGAAATCTCTGCCTACCATGAACTGCCTCTGCCTGTGACAGTAGAACTGAAACAGAAATTGTGTTTTTACTTCTTTTTTAAAAATTCTTTTTACTTTATTTTTTTAATCAAAGTATAGTTGATTTACAATGTTGTGTTAGCTTCAAGTGTACAACAAAGTGATTCAGTTATACATACATATATATCTATTTTTTTTCAGATACGTCTCCCTTATAGGTTATTACAAAATATTGAGTATAGTTCCCTGTGCTATACAGTAGGTCCTTGTTGGTTATCTATTTTATATACAGTAGTGCTGTATATGTTAATCCCAAACTCCTAATTTATCCCTCCCCCCCCCCACTTCTCCTTTGGTAACCACTTTTGCTTCTTCTTAATGTTGGTTTTGAATTGGAGAAGGAAGAAAGACTTGTTAGACAATAAGACACTAAAATGGAGATTGGAGTAAGTTCCTAAAGCTCAGCTCTGCTCTTACTACAAAAAAGCCACTGGGGCATGGGAGGTGCCATGTGGCATTGGGCACTGTCCCTAGCAGTGAATAGACCTCATTTGTTTGACTTGGCTAATAAATGTGACTCAGGCATGCACACCAGCAAAAGTTCATTTCCTTAAAAAGTGGCTATGCTTTTGTCTGATGTATTCCCCCCAGAGGTTTTAATTTACCTCCAAGGCATCTCCTAAGTAGTATAAACACTTCTCTTAAGTGTTTAAGAGAATGTTCTGTCTTTATGGATAAATGAATCAATATTGTGATGATTTATTTTACATATTTTTAACTGCTTTACAGTAACCAGGCCAAAACACTGTCAGTTTCCTGGGTGATCTATCTATAAATGACCTGTGATACAGTTCACAGCACCTTTCTTGACTTTTCTCTAGAGCTGATTTCTCCCAAGGATAAGATAAGTACATCAGCAAGATTCTCTCTCCTCCTTACTGTTTTGAATTGAGGCACATCAGGTACATCAGGAAACAGCTCAGTGCAAGCAAAGAGAAAAATCACCCAAGGGATGGAGACTTCACTGCTGTGACTTCACGCCTGGAAACTGAGGACGAGCCAGTTGATCCAGCACAGTGGGGCGTGTGTCTGTTGAAGTTCCCAGGGAACAATGGCTTTCACTGTGCAGGCTGCCATGTGGGAAACAGATTTGTTTATGTTTTCCTTCATGTCATTTTGGGGGATAAAATATGGTTGCTTTTTTCTTTATCCCAATGCCACAGAGGCAGCAGGGAACTCTAGCTTCCTGGTCACAAATACAAGCCTGTTATTTCCAGAAACTATGAAATCCAATGACCTGTTTGAGGTTCTGTTATTGTGATAGTGGCCTTTTTACCTCCAAGGGCAGGAGGAGCAGGTTTTCTTGTAGAAGAAGAGGTAGATTTCAGGAAGTTCCCAGACTGTCCTCTGCCATCTCTCCTTGGGAGGGAGGAGAAACGATATAATGCAAAGGCGGATGGGATGACACCTTCACAAGGCAGGGTACCCACCCTGGGGATGTGAAAGTATAATGTGAGTTCAAAGGCTGTGCAAACTTGTCTGCCCCAGTCAGAGGCACATACATAATAAAACTTTCCACCTTTAACTTACCATTTTACGTAGAATTTTCTCATAACCTAGTCTTTTAACACCATGAAAGTTTTGAGACAAAAAAAAAAAAGAATTTTTATTAAATTTAACTTGCATGTGTATTAAATTGCCAAGGTTAGCCAGACATGGGAAGAACAGCTACCTCTCTTATAACTTCTCATTTCAAATCTTCTGTTCTATTAATTCAATAAATGTACTCATCTTTGTCAGATGATGGGACCCAACTTCTGACCTGTTTATGAAATTGAGAGAATTTGGTAAATAACAATAGAAGATAAATTTGATTTAGAACATAAGTGTATGGGGGATATTTGGTCAAACAATTAATTTTTAAGGGTTTCTAGCCATTACCTTGTAAGCTTGTCACTATGTATTAGTAGGCACAGTTTTAATGAAAAAATAAAAGACACCCAGACATAATTGGTAGTAAAACAATTGAGGTATCGCCTAGATTTTATGTAACTGTGAGTACTGCAAAAACATAACATGAAAAGCATACGCTTTTTTCAAATTCAAGTCCAATCTATTTATGCTTATAGATGTAATGGCGCTTACTAGCTATTGAGAATAAATGGAAAGATAATGGGTTATATAGTTCTCATTGTCTAATCAAAGGAAGCTGATCAACCTCAACATGAGAAATTTTGTTTGCCTTGGCATTAAATCTCTAATGACATATATTTCCTGTTTATGATCATGGCTTCCCAGCCATAAATACACATAGCCCCCAGATCCTCCTTTTTTTACATGGGGGGTTACAAAAGAAGGATAAATCCCTGTTAAAATTGCCACTAGCCCAGTTTAATAAGAGTGCCCAGAATATTATTAAATTGCAGAGGAAAATATAGACACAATGGCTGACATGGTACAAAATATTGAATATTGTGACAGTGGTAGGGAGGACTCAATGGTTCCACTTCCCACATTTCTCAGTCTCATAAGTTAATAATGTGTGATTCTATCCATGCTTTTAAAAATCTACATTCTCTTTACCTTCTGTGGCTGGAAGTGAAGGACTTCAAGGGAGAGATATTGCATCATGGGCACAGCCTGGGTTCCTGAGTCATTGTTTGAAGTAGAGCTGTGCAGGAGAGTTGCCCAGCCTCCACTGGGCTATCACATGAGCATGAGACCAACTAGGCTATGTTAAGCAATTGAGATTAAAGCTTTGAAATTGGAACTGATTTTGTCACCTGATATTAGAAAACCTATTCTAGCACTCTTTCTAAAATAATAAATTTTCCTTTTAGTGCTAGTGTTACAACAATTTGACATTTTGGAGAATTTAAATAGTGAACCATACTGCTACATAGTCAATCTTGTCATTATATTAACAGGAAAACTGTAAAACATTAGATTTCAAAATTTTAATGGGTTTAGTTGATATGTGTTGGCAGTATGCACTAAGTCTTTCAGGGTTGTTTTGACCAAGGCTCTTCAATTAACTTAGGTTTAACTAGAATCCCCATTGTGAAATTACATGGTTTTACTGCATATGAAATTTTTTAATGAGAATCTTTAGTTTCATAGTAAAAGGAGGAAAGAAAGTTGTTCATCCATGAGAAGGATAATCTCTTAACACAAAATTAGATATGACCAAAGAGAATAAAGAATAAATAACCATAAAGGACTTTAGTCAAGAAAACTCTTTCTATAGAACAGTATCAAGATCAAATCAAGGAATATTTCTCACCCTAAAATAGAAAATCTTCATAAAGTCTGTCCCGTAGGATTTCAGAATTGCTATGGACCAGTGATTGTAGGAGGTTGCCCCACAGTCCTCCTTTCTGAATGAGAATGCTTATTGCAGTTGTTGTGTCCTTGTTGTATAACAAGTGTGGATGTGCTTATGCTGGAGGAGGGACAGATAACTTCACAGTTTTCTCAACCTATGAGGACTCATATTTGTAACTCATGGAAGGACCAACCTGCAGGAATTATCCAGAGATCCTGAGCTTAAGCTCAATGTGGTAACTGCTAAGACTTTGGTTTTCTCCCCTGGAAGCTGTTAAGTGTGTTTGGAGACTAGAAGAGCAGACTGTGACAGAGACTACTAGTGTTCACCACATATTTCATGGGCCTTCTCTACTTCCCGGCTTTTATTACAGTTGAGTTGGGGTTAGGTGGCTAATTCTGGTCAGTGAACTATGAATGTAAATGAAGTGTGTCATTTTTGGTTGAAGGTAGTTAAGATTAGGGCAATCTTCTGTAGCAGCAAATGAAGAAGCCAAAATAATGGAGTTGAAAGATGGGAGCTCCTGGCAAGTAAAAGATAGTGCAATAAAATTGCCTGACTTACATGGAATTGTGGCATAACATGAAATAAACTTTTGTTGTGTTACTTCACTGAGACTTTAATGTATGACTCTTAAAAGCTGACTTTAATGATCTGACTAATAAATAAAATATTATAATCACCACTGACGTCCTAACACACAGAAAATGTTAATTTTATTTTACAGGAAGCCCCTATAGAAATTAACATTTATTTCATCATATATCATTTGCGCCAGCTGTCATGACAGATACAAAAAAATTAGGACATGTTCTTTTCTCTCCTCTCTGAAATGTCACAGTCCAGTTTTCTCACCTGCTTTCTTAAAAGACAACGCATGACTAAATTTCAGCTCAGGATTTTGAGGTAGCTTCAACTAGCTTCCAGGAAAGCTCTTAAGGACTCTGAGTAAGAAAATACCAGGCACTTCACCTTTTCTGAATAAAGACAGAATCTTGAAGAGGTCATCAATGAGTTCAGCTTACCCAAACACAAAGTTTAGTTTGCATATCACCTCCTGTGTCTTAACTACTCATGTCTAGGTTAAGGGTCTCCTTATGTGCTCTGATAGCAGCCTGTGTACTCTCTCTCTCATAACACTTTACATACAATATTGGGATTGTCACTATTTCTCAGTAAACTGTAAATTCTATGAAGGCCAAAATATTGTCTATATAGTTTACCATTACAACTCTAGTACTCTTGCTATTATTTACTGTTTCTTAGAGTATAATTCTCATGTATTATTTTTCCCTTTTTCTCTAATTTATTGACAATCCTTTCTATTGATATATATTCATAGAGAAGATGATGAGTTTAGTTTTGAACACCTTGAATGGAAATGAAGTGATGATGTATAGTAAGTAATTGGGTAGATGGTTCTGGACCTTAAGAGAGAAATCTGGAATGGAGACATAGAGCAGCATAGAAGTGCTAAAGCCATGAATGTGCATGAGATCAGCTAGAAAGAGAGGGTAGATTAAAAAGGTAAGACATCTGGAAATGGAATGCCAGGAGGAGAGAGGAGGAAAAATATTGATGAAATGCTTAGAGATAGCACTCAGAGAAATGAAAGGAAAGCTACAAGAGTGAGGAACAATGGAAAAAAACGAGAAATTTTCAAAAGGAGGGTGACTCAGATGTTGCATAGAGTCAAACAAGATAAGAACAGAAAAACTTCCATTGATCTTAGAAATAAAGGCATTATCAATGACCTTCACCAGAGTGGTTTCAGCATGGTGGTGGGTCTGGAAGCCAGGCTTCTGTAGGTTAAGAGATAAATGAGTGACCAGAAAATAAAGAAGAGTCCCAGAAATTTGTGAAGAAAACTAGAGAGAGCTAACTCTTCTTATACATCTTTTAAGACTCAGTCAGATAGCACCTCCTTCCCAAATCTTTCTCAGATAATGTCACCACTTTCTGGTTTCTATCACATACACAACACATTTGGTCCTACACATACCTCCATATTATCATTGATTACACACTCTTATTATAATTGACTGATTATTTGTCTTTTCCAGCAAACCAATGGTCTTAAACTTCTTGGGATTTCTGATATTTTTTAGAATTTTCTGACATCTAAAAACCACCTTTGCTAAGAAGTTCACACATGCACATACACACAAATTTGTGCATTAAATTTCAACAAGCTAAATGGAACCCTAAAAGCTCATTCATATTCAGAAGTTCCCACGTTAAAAAGCCCTGCATACACTTTAAACATTTTATAATAGAGACTGTATATTATTTGTTTTGTATCCTCTGACTGATGCAGTGTCTATTGAATAATAGGTACTCAAAAAAGGCTTGACGAATGAACGAATGGATGGATTGATGCATTAATTGCAAAGTAGTAGTATGGAAGTGTGAGCATCTAACACTGCCTGGGAGAAACAGGAATCCTTTGGTGCACCGATTTGAAGGAATAGGTTGCTGGGATGAAAAAGTGAGGAGGGACTCTTCTTACAGAAGGAACATCAGATAAAAAGGTTCACCAGATTGTGTAGAGAACAGGTAATTTCATTTGAATGGAGTACAAGAAGCATTGAGGGATTATCAAAAGACGAGGTATATAGCTGGCAGTTATTCTCTCACAGTTTTAAGTGGGCCTGAATAGAGGCTATTTTTAAAGATAGCACAGCTTTCTTTGAAACTCTTTTCTAGAAAAATCTCAACCTTTATTATCTAGATATCTGCCCTTAAATCACACCAAAATCCTTTTGGTTAATTTAGTTAACCATTTCAAATAAAGATATCTCCAAAGGTGCAATTTTGGAAAAATTGAATTAGAAAATAGACCAATAAAGTAAAAAATTTACCTCTAGTTAAGCATATTACTTTCTGTATATTTTTTCTCACACATCACTATATTCTCAACCACTACCAGCAGTTCCAAAATCTATCCAAAAATAAAGTCAAATAATTATAGAAATTTAATATAGGAAATTTGAAGTGCTGGATCAGACTTAACAGATTAAAATATAAAAATTTCAACATTTCCCACCTATGTCATTCCGTGGAAAGTAGAATTTATTGAACAGGAGTATTCATTGTTTGTATACACAAATACCATCACCAAATTATTGGCCTATCTTGGGGATTTTTTTAAAAAATCTGTAAATAATGTTGAGCTAAAAGAACTCTGATTTAAAGGATTTGAAATACACGTGTTTGGAATTCCTACCAATAAGAAATCATCATTACTCTCAGGTGCCATTCTTGGTCTATTTTTCAAAGACCCCAAAACTCATTTGGAATTCCCAGAGCTGCAGTATAATTAAATATCTATTAGACTAAGCCAATATTATAATAATCTCTTTTAATTATTCACAATGCTTAATGCACTTCTCTGTTTTTTATCCATCTGTTCCTTATTATTATCCTAAGAGGTAGTTATCACACCCATTTCATAGTTGAAGAGTTACAGAGGCATCTGTCTTATGTTCCACTCAAAACAACACAGCTAGTAAAAGGCAAAATGACATCCTCTAGATGTGTGTGGTCAATTCAACTTCAATTCCAATACCTTTTCCAAGGAAGAAATTTGCCTTTTGCTATTGGTAACATCACCATTTGGTATTTGAGATAACTTCAGTGGCTGAAATGGATTACTGCTTATTCATTATTCATCATAAGACTCTAAAATAAATTGATTAGTATTTGATAGATACAGAGAATGCACATTGACAGTAAACTCTAAATCCTAGGATGGACTGAAACAATGTTAAGTTTTATAACTATAATACTGTGTCTCTGAAATTTTACTAGAAACTCTCTTGCAAAAGTCCCAGGCTGAGTGTGGGCAGTGGGTGGAATTATTAACTAGAATTCTTTGGTTTGCTTTGCTCAGTTCAGTTGGTCAAAACATGGTTCAGAGGAAGGGACGGATGTGGGTAGAATCTAAGTGGGCCAGTTCATTTACTTTAACCTTGCACAGTTGTATCAACAATGGAAACAGAAAAGATTATACCCTCTGAAAATAAAGTGAATGTTTCAGGGGAAATCAAAGCTATTGCATCATCACAATTAAGAAATCAACATAAAGTTCATGGTCCTTTTGTGGTTGCATCATCTCAGTAGCATCATCTTCTCAAAGAACAGTACATTACTCTCATTAACCAAAAGGTCATTATCAACACTGTTAGTCACCAGTATGTAGTACAGTTTATCTGAAACAAATATTTAAATGATCAGTGGTGAGAATCAATTGACTGTACATGAGTTGGGGATAGAGTGAGACTAAAGTTTTCCTGAATTAATGTCATTTTAAAAGTTTCTCTTTCTAGAGCTTACTCAGCACCATAAAATGCTAGTAAATACAAAAAGTTTGTTTAAGTGAGTCAGAAAGGGTTTGAACCTTTATGTTCTCACTTATTAAGTGATCCCAGCAAGTTATTTAACCTCTCTGGGGTCTCAGTCTCTTCATCTGAACGTGGGCTGACAATAGTACCTACCTCAAGAAAGTTTGGTTAGATTCAAGTGAGAGAGAATAGCTAAAACTCTTGCTGTAATGCTGCCATATAGTAAGTACTTAATGGATGTAAACTGGTATTATTATTATCATTATTATTAATTTATTTTTATTATCCCACTGAGAAAAGTTTAAGCTGGAAGGACCAAAGGAGATTTAATATTTTGATAAGTATTGCTCCCTCCCCAGTGAATGGGGGAGTCTTATGGGGGGGGAAATATTTGAAGGGTGGTAGGGAGAACATAATATTGTCACATCTTTTGTTTTAAGGTTTCATGGTATAGCTTTGCTTGATTTGAAATTAATCCCCAGACTTACATATCCACATTACCTTTAATTGCTAAAGTATTCCAAAAGCCTAGTGTCATTTTTTATGTAGATAAAATCCTCCCTGTAATCATTACCACATTCTTATCCTCCTCTGTGCTGTGTCCTAACCAGCTGAGCTAAGCAACCAAGACAAAGTCTTGTAGTTCATAACTCCATCCACAGTTTATCCCATGGAATTTTACAATAGATTCTAATGAAACTTCATAGGTAAAAATATTATGGTTGTGATATTTGGTCTAATCCATCTTAGAACATATTTAGAAGGTACTGCCCATGTACATTGACTGAATCCATCAAAAAGCACTGAATCTTATGTTTTAAAGTTTTATTATTAATGTGTTAACCAGATTAACTCTGTAGCAATGTAACACAGCTATTCTACGTATCTGAGTTACCAATATCACCAGTAACACAAGCCAAATTAATTACTATGGAAAGAGT
>NW_006790064.1:762654-767519 GCF_000442215.2 Lipotes vexillifer
AGAGTTGGAATTGTTAGCTACTTGGGTTTAGAAGGCCTGATTTGTATTATTCACACTGCTTTTCACATTCTTTAATAAGCAGCTGTGAGCATAAACTAGGGCTGTACACATAGGACATCAGAGATATTAACAGGGAATTTGCAATATTATTTCATTCATCATGTGTTTCCAAGTAATTTACATTAATATAAACAGATTCCAGAGAATGGTTTCTTTACAAAGGCATCTTTTCACACTTTATTTACTACACTACATTTAAGGCCTCGGGAAACAATTTTTTATTTTATTTTATTTTATTTATTTATTTTTTGCGGTACGCGGGCCTCTCACTGTTGTGGCCTCTCCCGTTGCGGAGCACAGGCTCCAGACGCACAGCCCCAGCGGCCAAGGCTCACGGGCCCAGCCTCTCCGCGGCATGTGGCATCCTTCCGGCTCGGGGCACAAAGCCGTGTCCCCTGCATTGGCAGGCGGACTCTCAACCACTGCGCCACCAGGGAAGCCCTCGGGAAACAGTTTTTGATTGGCACAAATGTTTATGATTACAGATAGTGTGACCTCCTAGAGATGATGCTGTGTAATGTTGAGGTTAAGCAGAGCTTACTAGCAGAGCTCAAGGGCCTTCTTATACTCCTGAATACATTGTCAGGATTGGTGTCAGAAATGATGCCCCAATTCCCTTTTTTTCTCTAACTATGCTGTTTTAAAGTTAACTATCTCTGATTCCTGAGCATCTTCTAGGGCCCTTGGTATTGCCAGGTACTACTTTCCACACACTCTCCCCCACCCATGTATACTACCTACCTTAATTATTAAAACACTTGTATTTCTAACAAATGTTGAACAATCATTATTCTCACATACAGTATCTCCTTAAATCTGTTGAATTACTTTTCCTAATGGATGCATTGTTGAGGTTTTGGATCATCTTTACTATCATTATTCTGAATTCTTTTTCAGGTAGACTGCCTGTTTCCTCTTCATTTGTTAGGTCTGGTGGGTTTTTATCTTGCTCCTTCATCTGCTGTGTGTTTTTCTGTCTTCTCATTTTGCTTATCTTACTGTGTTTGGGGGTCTCCTTTTTGCAGGCTGCAGGTTCGTAGTTCCCATTGTTTTGGTGTCTGTCCCCCGTGGCTAAAGTTGGCTCAGTGGGTTGTGTAGTCTTCCTGGTGGAGGGGACTAGTGCCTGTGTTCTTGTGGATGAGGCTGGATCTTGTCTTTCTGCTGGGCAGGTCCATGTCTGGTGGTGTGTTTTGGGGTGTCTGTGGACTTATTATGATTTTAGGCAGCCTCTCTGCTAATGGGTGGGGTTGTGTTCCTGTCTTGCTAGTTGTTTGGCATAGGGTGTCCAGCATGGTAGCTTGCTGGTCGTTGAGTGAATCTGGGTGTTGGTGTTGAGATGGAGATCTCTGGGAGATTTTCGCCGATTGATATTTCATGGAGCTGGGAGGTCTCTTGTGGACCAGTGTCCTGAAGTTGGCTCTCCCACCTCAGAGGCACAGCACTGACTCCTGGCTGCAGCACCAAAAGCCTTTCATCCACACGGTGTCTCCACTCTTTTGCCTCCGAAGAACTCCAAGGCAGAGTCTGTGAGATTCATCTCCAAATGGACTAGAGGAGATGTGATGTGGTGATAGATGAGGAGGTGGCCAAGAGAGAGACTCCAGCCGACACAGGTGCTGTTATTCCCCCAGAGAGGTGACACTCATGCCTGTAATTATTTCTGGAGACAATGGTGGGCTAAATGATTCTGAATATGCTAAGGCTAACAGTTGAGAAAAAAGTATGCAGACTCAGTCTGTTTCCCAACGACCTAAGTACCCACGACGTTCCTCCTGACGTGATGTGATAGGAAGCTCCCAGTACCACAAGGTACTGGCTTTTCCCTCAAAACTAAACGTGCTCTGCTAGGGAAGCTGCCTGTGGGCATACCTTCCAGCCCTCTTGCAACGCCACACTCCTGACTCTAAAATTTAAATTCAAAGTTACGTATGTAGCTCTCATTATGTTTTGACTTGACAGTACTACTCTAAAACGTTGCATCAAAGTAGATAAATGATTATTCTCCTGAAGTCATCTAATTTCATGTTTGTGTCCTTTCATGAAGTGTCTATCAACATTATGGCTTTCCGGTTAATTTCAGTCCACTTCTTTTGAAGGCCAGGTAAACAATGTATCTGGAAAATGTCTAATGCATTTTCTTGCCTAAATACATGAGATGTTGCATCTGTACTTCTCTTAAACCACAAATGATGAACAATCCACAAACACTTCATCTGGTTTATATAGTCATCAGCTGAACGTTCTTCATGTGGGTGTAAGCTTAACTGACAAAGGAAATTCCATAGAAATTTTCCAGTTGCTTTTTAAGATGCCTCAATTTACATCAATTGTAAATTTGTATCAGATACCAAAATGTACCATTTGAATTACGCAGAAAATGACCATTGATAGGTACAGAAACTATAAATTCAGAGAACAAAATATACAGTGGTTTAGTTAATTGTATGCTGAACAAGAACACAAATATTCATTCCTAGTAACATGAAAGAAATGTGACACAGAGACATGAAACGAGCAAATGTTGTCAGAAAAATGGTGCTGACAGACTTGTTTGATGCAGGGTTGCCACAAAACTTTAATTTGTAAAAAACACAGTATCTGAGAAGCACAGTAGCGCAAACTGCCTTAAAACAAGGTTTCCTTGTACATATAATATGATATATAAATAATCTCCTATATAATAAATAAATGTATATTATACAAAAGGAAATTTATTTTGAAGAATTGGCTCACACATTGAAGGAGGCTGAGGTGCCTTCCATAATAGAAGGCACAAAGGGCATGTAACGGGGATACCTAAGAGAGCCTGGAGAGCCATGATCAGGGAAGACGTCTCTGAGAAAGTGACATTTCAGCCAAGGCTTCAAAAATCAGTGAGGCCTGGACAGGACATGGAGAATGGAAAGTGATAAGCCTATGGGAGGTAATTAAGGATGGAGAGACTCTGGTACCTTTGAAGAGCTGTAAGAAGGCCAGTTGGCTGCAGCACAGCGAGAAGAAGATGAGGCTAACAAGACAAAGTAGCTGGGGACCACTCACACAGGGTCTGATATTGCATTACTATCCTTTCTGGGGAGACAAGTAATAAAATGCAGACCCATGCTCTCAACAACACTAACCACAGCAGTAACAATGGAAATAGCACTGCGGAGGCTTTACTCTGTTGGGCCCTGTTCTGGGAGTTTTAAACTTAATCTTGTACTTAATCTTCACAACAACCTATTAGGTGGTTATTAATTATGTTCCATTATATTGATAGGATACGGGTATTAACTTACAGAGGGTGGGCAATTTTAAGTTGACATGGCTAATAAGTGACAAAACCAGGATTGGAAAGCAGGGTTTTCTAATTCTAGATTCTGTATTTTTACCAGAGTTCTACCCTGAATATTGTCTTATACAATATTTAAGTGAACTCCCTTCCGTATGAATGAGCTGTAATTGTTGTCTCAAAGTCTTTTTTCAAGGCAAGCATTGTTTTCATTTCCTCCTTAAGCAAGGCTTATCAAAAGATACCTCCCTCCCTTCCTCACATTATTCTGTCTAGCAAACCCAAATGAGAATTCCCTTGCCTCTTGATTGGCAGAGATTTTTTGCATGGCATTTGGGACAGATGAGTAGGGAGATTGAGGATCTATAGACCACACACTCCTTGTGCTGGTTCCATTAAAACACCTAATAGTCTTCCTGAGCTGGTTGAAGTTGAAAAATAACATTTTGATAAATTTCCTCAATATGTTGAAGACTCTAATGGAACCCACTCCAGAATCTAGTGATATGGTCCAAAAGATAGTTTTAGAGTCCAAAACTTTTTTTGTTTTTGTGATCTCAGCAGATTCATTAGCCTCCGTGAATCTCTGCTTCTCATCTGTGAAATAGGGATAATACAGATAATAAATAAGGGTAATAATAGTACCTACCTCACCTGAGTGTTGTGAGGATTAAAGGAGATAGTATATATTCCAAGCTCAGTAATTGATAGCCAGCTATTATCAATCCGTCTTTTGGAGACATTGAATACCTTATGGATTCAAATCTTAGGGCAGTCACAAAAATAGTCAATCTGAAGTATAATGCTTTGAATTATACAGCCAAATGAAACATAAAGTGCCAAATAGTAAAACTGAATAACACATCCAAAATAACAAAACACTTGAAAGAAAAAGCAAATTAAAAAATCCCAAGGTCATTTCTCTAAAAATGTTTTATTTTTCTTTATAAGCTCAGCATTTAGTTCAATGCTAGGAAACACAAATCCCTCAATAAATGTTTGTGTAATGAATAGGCAAATAATAAAGGAAGGAAGGAAGGAAAGAAGGAAGGGAGGAAGGAATAGATGGATGAATAGAGCTTCATTTGTTGAGCTGTGCAAATGTAAATTCAGTGACTGTCAGATGCACGTGTGACTCCAAACTGAGTCTAGCAAAGAGAGAGCAATGTGAACCTACTTACTAGGAAGACAGCCAGAAAGTAAGGTTAAAAAATAGAAATGCCATCAGGATCAGCAAGAAAAAATGATGAAGCCTTCCTAGTCCTATCCTTCCTGGCTATAGAGATATAATTTAAGAAAATAATTGTTTAATTTTAGTTTTATGGACATAGTTGTAACCTAAATGATCTTGCAGAAGGGACAGCTCTGCATTCATGGGCACTGATGCCTACAATGCACACCCTCAGATTCAGTTTCAAAGTTTATGCTCAGAAATAAACATTTCCAAAACATAGGGTATTTGTCTGTCCTTCAATTCATATATGCCACTCAGTCATAGGTAGTTTTCCAGGAATTTCCAGTATAAATTCCTGCT
>NW_006790064.1:767551-774202 GCF_000442215.2 Lipotes vexillifer
GCTGTCCAAGCTAAGAGTTTTAAATATTGCATTGTTTTCCCAGAAAATACCATGTATCTAATTCTTGAGACCAAACAAATCAGAGGCAAATGCTTCGTTATTTAGGGAATCAAATCAAAATGTATTGCAGATGAATTAATTAATGCAAACAGAGATTGACAAAGGTGGCAGAGTGTGTATGTTATACGTTGTCAGCAGAATTTTAATGTTCAAGAAAAGTCACACACATAAGTCGAGAGTGCTATTTACAGAATTTTCTTCTCATGACTATACATATATATATATATATATAAAGCATCGTGTACTCGAGATCTGATATGTCTGTATAAACGGAGGGAATCCAGCAATTGGCCATTAAGGGCAGAATTTAGTTTATCACACCTTCAGAGGGCTGGGGACAAGGTTAGACTGTTTAGGAGAGTTGTCTTTCTATGGTTCAATAATTTTCCATTCTGTCTTTGTCAAGAAAGTTATGGAAAGCAATCAATAAAAAGTTGGCTTACTGCAACACAGTAAGATTGAACTGTAGAGATTAAAATTGGCTGGCATTTATTAACAGTGAACACAAGCTGGATGTGGGCCCTCTTCACATAATCCTTTGATGACTTAGGTACAGTAGTCAGCATTTATCAACATGTATGTTAACAATGAATGTTTTTGTTTATATTAGTGAAGAATGTAAAGACCGGGGAAAACAGCTAAAAAACAGTGTATTAAGCACAAAAGGAAAAGAAGAATTAAGGTGATTAATAACTCATTTCAAAGAATACTTTTGACAATACACAGAATTTACCGGTGTACCTGTGGGCATTTATCTTTATAATTCTACAATGTTCATCACCTTGACACTTCTGTCCTACATAAGAAGCATGAACACTAAAGTAGTTATTATGAGGAAGAGAATATTACTATTAAACAATAACAACAATAAAAGACCAGTCTGCCCCACATCAATTTCTCCTTCATTCTACATTTCCTGGAACTCATGGATATTTTCTCCTCTTGCTACATATATAAATAAATAAATATATATATATATATATATATATATATGTATATGTATATATACATACTTGATGTTAAGTAGATTATATATTCTTCCTGGGCAAACAGTGTGTCTTCTATTCCTTTTGCACAAAATTATTTCTTCTCTATTCTTTCAACACTTCCTACTTCATTTATTTTATAAAAATCAACATGAAATATCTGTGGATGAATGCATAAATAAATGAGTAAATGAATGGATGCACAAACATATCTTTAAACTGCTAGATTATAACCTCCTTGAAGGTAGGAAACTTGCCTCAACTTTGCCTGTTATATCATGACAAGAGTGGCCAAAACCCCAAAAAACAAAAAATTCCATGAAACAAAAAAACAATCTCAGCAAATATACAGGGATTACCCCCTCCCAAACCCCAAACTACTGATCCTAGACTAGATGTCAGAGTCCTTCTCAGTCTCAAGCCACTTAAGACACTTCTAAAGGAATTACAAATGGCCCCTGTATATGAGCCATCTCTGGCACTTAGTAGGTGCCCAGTGAGTGTCTGCCAAATTGTGGATGTCATTTAAGATTTTCTATTAAAACAGAGACATAAATGCAGAGACAAAGTGAGGGGAATGCAGGAATGTCATATTGGGGTTTTAGCAAGAAAAATAAAAATTTTTATTAAAGACAGTTTTATTGCTTTAAGCAGAAACACGGTAAGGGTCTTTATTTCTTGTGTTATTTCCTCGTTCCCAAAGGTATGAAGAGTGATTTTTTTTTTTTTTTTTTTTTTCCATTGTATATATGTGCCACATCTTCTTTATCCATTCATCCGACGGCGGGCACTTAGGTTGTTTCCATCTCCGGGCTATTGTAAATAGAGCTGCAATGAACATTTTGGTACATGACTCTTTCTGAATTCTGGTTTCCTCAGGGTATATACCTAGTAGTGGGATTGCTGGGTCATATGGTAGTTCTATTTGTAGTTTTTTAAGGAACCTCCATACTGTTCTCCATAGTGGTGGCCATGGCTCACAGGTCTAGCCGCTCCGCGGCATGTGGGATCTTCCTGGACCAGGGCACGAACCCGCGTCCCCTGCATCGGCAGGCAGACTCTCAACCACTGCACCACCAGGGAAGACCCTCATTGTAGTTTTTATTAGCATTTCCCTAATGATTAATGATGTTGAGCATTCTTTCATGTGTTTGTTGGCAGTCTGTATATCTTCTTTGGAGGAATGTCTATTTAGGTCTTCTGCCCATTTTTGTTTTGGGTTATTTGTTTTTTTGTTACTGAGCTTCATGAGCTGCTTGTAAATTTTGGAGATTAATCTTTTGTCAGTTGCTTCATTTGCAAATACTTTCTCCCATTCTGAGGGTTGTCTTTTGGTCTTGTTTATGGTTTCCTTTGCTGTGCAAAAGCTTTGAAGTTTCATTAGGTCCCATTTGTTTATTTTTGTTTTTATTTCCATTTCTCTAGGAGATGGGTCAAAAAGGATCTTGCTGTGATTTACGTCATAGAGTGTCCCGTGTCCCCTGCATCGGCAGGTGGACTCTCAACCACTGCGCCACCAGGGAAGCCCCAGTGATGTGCATTTTTTTTAACACGTATCCAGGCTAACAATCACTGAACGCTCTGACCGTAGATAACGCTTTTATCTACCCAGATTTTTTGCCACGAGTCCACACGCTGCCATCAGAGACCCACGGGCCTGGAGCAGCAAGCAGGACCAGGAAGGCGAAGCCCTTTCCAGATATTGTACTTCTCAGGGATTTAAAGGTAAAACAGACCTTCTAGGTGAAAATAAGTACCTGCAACTAAATCTCGCATAAACGTAGAGCAATATTCTCTGGGCTCTGCATTAGAAATACCTCTTTGTTCCATATTTGTGGCTAATGCCACCCAAATGGTAAACTCTGTTAAACCTAACATTCTGATTGTGGGCAGTGCCAAAGATTTAACTGGGAATGCTGTTATGTTTCCATCCTACGCCCTTGACTTTTCAAACAATTAGTGTGTCTCTTACAATCAGAGTCTCTGACAATTAAGGCTATTCAGAACCATGAAAATTGGGGGTTCTAGCTTCAGAAAAGGAAGACAAAACCTTCTTCCAGTGGGCACCAGTCTTTATTTTTAACTTCATAGCTCATAAAGATTGATATTAATTAGCATTCTTTTACTGCACCTTGCATTGAATTGTAATTATTTGAGTCTCTGTTTCTACTGGTAGACCCTCTATAATAAAAAAGTATCTTATGCAATTTTCCATTCCCAGCATTCAGAATTATGCCTGGAACTCCTGGGAGATCTTTGAACCTCCCTTGAAATTGAATCTGTGCATATCTTTGAATTCTCCAAGCTTTAGTTTTCCGTGGGTTAGGAGCTCAGTGTTCACATGTGAGATGGAGTTACACATAAGCAGAGGAGTTCCCAGTACAACAGGTTATAATTACAGGCAGGTATGGGTAGGAAATAAAAATTTTTTGTTTTGTTTTGATTTGCTTTTCAGATACCCTTACAAGATAAAGAAATTAGATGGATTCATTTGAATATTTCTCTCGGTTGCTTTTTAGAGAGTCAGAGAGTTCATATGCCTTTCAGATTCTGCATACAAGAGGATGGTGCTTTCCACCTGCTTGGGAGAAATGCAAGCTTCTTTCACTGCTGCTGACTTAGAATAATACACATACAGACTAGAAAGAAATCTAGTCCCCACTCTCTAAAGGTTTAGTGACTCCAGAGGAAGATAAACATTTAAAGTAGCAACAGGATGTGTTTACCATTGTTGAACACCTCATACCATTGAAGAAATCTCTGCTCAGGCTCTGTTTCTTTTCAGGCATTTCCTACATTTTTGTTGTTGAGTTTTGATATATCTTAGAAAAGTTTTATCTTTTTCTGGTTGCCTGATACCTGAGGCTGGGGCAGAGTCTGCCATTCATCTCAATCTAGATCCTTATCCCCCCACTTTGTCTGTTATTTGTGCTGGGTCACAATTGACTTCAAAGCTGACTTTGGATAAAAAATAAATACAGCTTGGTGGGAAAGGACGAGATAATTGGATGCCTTATGTTGTAAAAAGAAAGTTCCTCAAATTTTTCCTAAGAATAAAATTCTCTGTGCATTTTTACACAGAATCTGACTTTGAGTCATTCTGTAATATCAATAAAGTATCCTTTTCTGTCATCTCTAAGGAAATAAATTTCCCCAAATCAGAATGAGAGCATTCCTTTAATTTTAAATGATATATCTGCTCTTGTCTTACCTTTAACTTCCACTGAACATATAGAGTAATGTTAAAAATAGAGACAATCCTTGCATGCCTACGAAAAAGTCAATGACTTTTAATAGACATTGAGTCCAGGTATTAATTTGGGGAAAATATGGGAACAAAAGGAAAAATCATCTCCTTTTTGTGTTCTGGAGGATGTGAAATGGAGCATTATCCTGATTATACGCTCTCATGTTGCCAGTCTCATGCAGATGCTATTGGTGTAAAAGTGCAGTGCAGATTTTTTATCCAGCTAGTTCTTCTAGTATTTAACAGATAATCTCAACCACAAAGAGAATATATTTTTGTCTGTAGCTTTATCCTACAGATTGTCTACACTATTTGGGGATAATTACAAGATCTCCATTTCAACTGGAGGTACTTGCTTACAGCTGGGATTATGGGCTTCTTTGTAAATATACCTATGCTGGGATAGCTCCAATCCAATCTCTAACAGCATATGTAATTAGGTGAACTCGTGATGTGTCCAGCAAAATATATCACTTTATTTGACCAGATGTCAACAAATTTCACCTTCTTCCTTTCTATTCTGACAGTTATAACAGCTGATCTCTACATACGTTGTTCAAGACCAGAGTTTGCTGATTTCCTATGTACTAAGTAAGGCTCTATATTATCCAGAGTGAGATTGCCACATTCCTTTCATAAGGAGATTATACTGTTTGGCAAAGGATCACATTTACTTTGCAAACAATACCTTGATCTCAACAGTGCGTGGTCTCCTTTCTCGGGTGATCCCGGATTTCTAAAAAGCGTTCGAATGCACCACTGTCTCATGGGATTAAATCCGTGAACATAGTTTATACTCTGAGGCAGATGCCGGGAAATACAGTTCCTTCTCACTCCCCATGCTTCAGCTACCACTTTACAAAATAGAAGTGAAAATTTACCCATGTGGAAGGTATGATGAGTGACAGTTAATACCTGGCCAATCTGCCTTGGCAAAGAGTGCCTGGGAGAACACAACCTGCTCTTTGGGGAGGGAGGTGGTACCAAGTTACTCCTGCCTAAGGCAGCTCAGTGCTATGACCTCTACCTGCGTGTATGGGATATAGATGTGCTAGCAAAGTCATCCCGAACAACTAGTGCCTTGTTTCTGCCTCTAGACAAGGAGCATAGACACTAGACAAGAATGAAGGAGAGAAGGTGCCTCCTCAGAAAACACCATCTAGAGAAACGCTAGATGTGTAGCAGTAGCAATATGCTGTCTCAGAGTTGATAAGATCTCTGTAAAAAGACATAAGAGATTCTTATCCCCATTTTCCCTGGCCCTTTCTTCATGGTTCTTTTCAACCCCTTTAGCTCATGGATGACTTGTTTTTCGGCTAAATCAAACCTCATCATATGTGTTATGACAAACTAGTAACATTTGAAAAGATGGATAACCTCTAGTGTTGGCAAGAGACGGACTTCACATTGTTGCTGGAATTCAAAATGGTATGACCCAGAGGGTTGGGGGCAATGTGACATTATTTTTCAAAATGTGAAATATGCATACTTTGGGTATGGCTCTAGGAATGCCCTCAAGCGGGAGGGTGCTGGAGGTAGCCAGAAGCTTTCTAGAGCTGATTATGTGCATTTTGACTTGTGTCTAGGTGTCTAGAAAACTGATAAGCTACTACGAATGTGTAAAGGTACATAGAATAGGAGCTAACTTTTACTGAGCAATTTTTGTGTGCCAGGTATGTGTGTTAATTTACTTAATCCTTATGACAAAAATAGGTGCTGTTATTATCAACCTCAATTTGCAGATTTTGAAATTTAAAGGATAAAAAACTTGTTTAAAGTCACACAGATAGTAGGTGGCAGGCCAGGATTTGAACTCAAATCATCTCTCCCCCAGGGAAGTACCAAACTTAACCACTTACCTCTCCTGACCAAGCTGCTGATTTCAGCATGCTTGTAATAAGGATAAAAAAATGAAACCGTCTAAATAGCACCACTTCCAAGCTATTATTTGGAATTTCAAGCATGCATCAAAATGAACTTATAGAGCTGAATGAGCTCATTGAAAAGACACACATTATATGTTTTGTTAATTGAAAAAACAAGTTTTAAACTATATATACTATGCTCTCACTTCTGTACACTACTAAAACAAACACATTAAAAACAAAAATAATAGGGAACAATATTTAATATCTTATGATAACCTATAATGGAAAAGAATCTGAAAAAGAATATATATATTATATATATAATATATATATATAATATATATGTGAATCACTTTGCTGTACACCTGAAACTGACACAACATTGTAAACCAACTATACTTCAATTTAAAAAAGTATTTTTAAGTTTTAAAAGATAAAATATAACCTGAAAACTCTCCTACCAAAAAAAAAAAAAAAAAAAAAACCAAAA
>NW_006790064.1:774596-796902 GCF_000442215.2 Lipotes vexillifer
GGTCCGGGAAGATCCCACATGCCGCGGAGCGGCTGGGCCCGTGAGCCACGGCCGCTGAGCCTGCACGTCCGGAGCCTGTGCTTCACAACGGAAGAGGCCACAACAGTGAGAGGCCCGCGTACCGCAAAAAAAAAAAAAAAACCAGAAATAAAAGTCCTATATCTGTGTTTGAATAAGAATAGGAATAAACCCAGAATGATACATACCAAATTGTTATTAGTGGTTAATTCTGAGGTTAATTGGAGGTAGGAAAGAAGTGAATATTTCTTTTACTTTACAGGTCTCTGTATTGTTTTATATTTTTTTTCCATGAGCATTACCTTATATCTTGAAATTTAAAAAGGAAAGATAAAAATATAAGCAGAGGGAATCAATACATAGTGATATCCAAATATTGAACTTCCTAATGCTGCATTTGAACAAGTACAAAGTGAGATTTCTGCATCTGAAAACCTTTTGGAGTCCACCCTAAAGAACTTCCATCTGTGTTGATGATCGCCCACAAGTCTTCCACAAGACTCTCAACCTCACAATGTTGAATAAAGATGCAGCCCGCCCCCTCTCCCCAACCTCATGACCAAGCTCAGTCTCCCTAAGTAATTTTAAAGTGTGATAAGAGCAGTGATTACTCATAACAGCAGTGACCAGAAGCAGGTGGAAACGAAGTTTCTGAAGATGAGCTCATGTAACTAGTGGCTAGGCTGTGCTGGTGATATTTTACGGTTCTTGATTGAGAATGACTGGTCTCAGCAGCTACAGCCCTAGAACTTAAGAGGTTCCATGGGTATCTAGAGGTAATTCTAGTTTGTTCTTTCTCAGACACTCAACATTTCAGCTAAGTCACCAACCTAGTTTTGTTCAGAAAAGGACATTAGAAATATCCTCAAGCTGTAGTGTGCTGGGGCCAGCTGGGACTCACTTGCTAACACTGGTGTGTGTATCCCTTCCCAACTCTTTTACTAACCCATGTCACTGAAATGGGATATGATAGGAATATTTACATGAGGGATATCAGCAAATGCTGCAAATCAAGGCTCCCGCAGCCAATTAAACATTTATCTGCACACCACTGCCCCAAAGGCTTTCTAAATCATTAACCCACAAACTTTGAATGTTGTTCAAAGGCTTCAAAATCACCCTATCCTCCCTGAGAAACTCAGAAGGCTGACTTCTCCTCTCTCCTCTTAAGAAGGAGCAGTCACATAGGAAGAGATGAAACACTTAGGTATTGCTTGTCCAAGAAGACATCAGTCATTCTCCGGAAGTTTCAGAAGCAGAACCAGAAGAATTGTTAACCTAATTCTTACTTTACAAATTCCCTCACTATGTCCTACAAAGCCTCCATCCCTAAAATGAAAGGAGGAAGAGAACTATTTCTCACCATGATCTGGGTGGTGAATGAACTTGGACGAAAAGAAACGGCCCAGAGAACTCATCTCTGTGTACCTGAGCCCTGTCCCCTAAAGGTCCACATCCACCCAGGACAAAAGTCCCACTCAGAATGTTTCCTCCCAATCTTTTTATTCCTCTTAGTTTAATAGTAGCTATTGTGGCCTAACTGAACTTTCTTGTGATGAAATCTGTTTATTTTTAGAACAAATCGTGAGGCAGCAATAGAACACTGCATTGTTTTCCTTACTGTGAGCATTTAAAAAGAAGTAAACAACTTAAAACCAGCAGTGACAGACACTGCACAAGCACTTCTCCTTCTCACCCAACCTGTCTGGTAGCCCAGCCTAAGGGGGTGGTGGCTTCAACACACCTCTCCACCTGACACACGGCTCTCACTGCCAACAGCATTCCCTATCTCATCCAGTCAGTCTGAAAAGCCAACATGCCTACCCCCAGATCATTGAGGGAGATAAAGGCAGAGTAATAAAGTTTTTGACTAGAAAGGACTTCAGGTGATCTTGCCAGCCACCTCATTTTTATAGCTGAATAAACTAGCACAGAAATGTTAGGTGACGTGCCCAAGATCACACAGGGAGTAGCAGAGCCACAATCAGAATCCAGGGCTTTCTCACTTCAAAGCTGATGTTTGTAATCATTAGGTTGTAGTCAGTTGAAATCTTTATCATCTTTCAATGTCCAACTGGAGAAGCTGCACCTGTCATTCCTTGGACCTCAAATGGGCATCATTCCTGCCTACTCTGAACCATCATAATATTCTGTATTTTCTTATCATGCTCTGTCTTGTATTAAAATCACCTGTCTTCTTTTTTTTTTTTTTTTTTTTAGTTGCGTTTCCCCCCCATCTCCCTGTTGTCCTTATCGTCAGGCATTTTGATTTTTTTTTTTTTTTTTCTCGGTACGCGGGCCTCTCACTGCTGTGGCCTCTCCCGTTGCGGAGCACAGGCTCCTGACGCGCAGGCTCAGCGGCCATGGCTCACGGGCCCAGCCGTTCCACGGCATGTGGGATCTTCCTAGACCGGGGCACGAACCCGTGTCCCCTGCATCGGCAGGCGGACTCTCAACCACTGCACCACCAGGGAAGCCCTACCTGTCTTCTTATTCTGTTGTATTCCTCCTCCTGGAATATATATTTCTTGAGCTAAAATTGGGTCTTCCTTTTCTCTGTTGCTGCCTTGTACTTAGTATGTGTTTAATAAAAATGTACTGAATGGAATTGAATTGACCTGAGGTTTGAGTTCATTGTTCTGCAGTAGTTATCACTTGCACATGCATGAGAAGCAACTCAGGAGCTTATTAAAATGGAGATTCCTGGAATTCTGATTCAAGAGCTCTTGAGAGGGTCCCAGGGATCTTCATTTTCAACAAGCCAACAAGTGATTCTTTAGCATAGATCTATCTGTGCTTTCTTTCCTAGTCTCTCTTGTAACAAATATAATTTTGAGATATTTGTCCAAGATTAGAGGTGTCATTGAGTTCCCAGAACATGACAAAGATTACAGATCTACACAGTGTTGGATCCTCTAGTCTTAATTTCACTAACAGAGATCTCTAATTTAAGTGTTCTCAAATGGGCTGTGGGGTAAGGAATTTAATGTTCTGTCAAGTGCCATTCTCACCAAACTCCCCTGCTCCTCAAGCTGAGATAAAATTCTCTAGCAGTGTACAAGGAGGGACAAATAAAATCTTTCTGTCCATGAAGTCAGTGTGGAACTCATACCTTCCAAGAGTACACAGGCATTTTAAAAAGAATAAAGAGCTTAAACAGAGACTCGTTACAACACCGACACTCTGCAACATGATATGTTCAGTTAGTTAATGTTTGTAAAGTGCTTTGATCTCATAAAGCAGTGAGATAATCCCGGGCCTTGTTTACTGAGTGCTTCTCTTCCCAAGGGCTCAAAGTGATTTATAGGAGACAAACTCAATTCTTTGCTTGCCAGTTCAGAGGGACACTCAGAATAATTGGGGGGTGGGTGCCTTGGAGCGAAACTGAAGGAGGGCACCGTGGGTATTGTGATGGTCCGTGTTCAGGAAGATCACAGACCCCTGCCAAGTTCCAGGAGGTAAAGCTGATCTTCTGTGCTCGCATATCGCCTGTGTAGGTTACCATCACAGCATTTATCATGCTGTAGTTACAGTCAACATCTGTTTATGAGTCTGCCTCCCCACTAGACTATGAGTTACTTGGACAGAGAAATTGTGTCTTTCAGCTTTGCATGACCTGGCCACTGCCAACTCTCCAAGTTTACCTCACACAGCTTTCCCTCTCCCTCACCACCTCCAGCCAAACTGGTCTTTCTCTTTCTCAGATACACCAGGCTTCTTTCATCTGTTGGGCCTTTTGCACCAAATTTATTTACCACCATGGCTGCCTTCTCAACATCCAAATTTCAACTCAGCTGTCACCTGCTCAGGTGATCCTGACCATTCTTAGCTAAATGTGTTACTTCCTAATCAGTCTCAGTCATATTACTCTGTTTTATAACTGTTTGATTTTCTTCATAGCACCTATATTTTCTGACATCATCTCTTTTTTTATTTCATTTTATTTATCTTTTGTCATTCTGATGTCATTTTGGGGGAAGTGGTGGCTATCTTCATTTCTTTGCTTTCTTATTTGTTTCTATTTTATTTCTTCTACAATAGTCTGTAAGCTTCGAGAAAATGGGGACTATCTACGTCATTCATCACTGCAACTCTAGTACCTAGAAGATTTTAAGTGGTCCGTAAAAAAGTTGATATAAATATTCATTGTTTCAGTATTTTATACAGAACTTAATAAATATTTTTTAAATAAACGAATACATGAACAGATGTTAGACTAAATGTTATGCTTCAGCATAAATTCCTTACTTCACTAAATTGCTGGTCAATCCTTTTGTTCACAAAGTAGGTTTGGATTTACTATACCTCTGGTATAAAGTGATAATCTTTGATTTTCAGCTATCTTTCATCCTATGATACATCCAGTCCTCAAACCTGTTGATTTTTCTATTGCATTGTTTCATACACCTTTCTTTTCCTTTCCCACTTCCATTGCTCCTCCCTAGACCATAATAGTAAAATTTCACATCTACGTATTTCAATATTGTCTTTAACAACAGCCTCCAGACAGCCCACCCTGATGGGTGCTGCACCTTATTAGCAGATTTTGCTGTGTCTCATCCTGTCGCTATCCCCCTCCAAAAGCTCCAATTATTTATCCTCAAACACTTTGGCACCTCTGTTTGCCAGCTGTGAGGCCATGGGCAAGTTACTTAACATAACTTCCTCTTCTGTAAAAATGAGTCTGATTAATAGTACTTAACTCATGTCTTATCATGAAGATTAAAGGAGTGAATTAATTCATATGAAGATCGTCACTGTTGTAGGGAATCACCAAATGGTAGCTCTTCTTATTTTCTGATTAATGACAGTGGTTATAGTAGTAAAGCTGAAATGCTTTAGCTAGAGTTTTCCACTCTGCTCCAGGACTATCCTTCTATCTTAATTTTTCAACACCTTGACCCCACTATTAACTTTTGTTTCCATCTTTACTTTCCTAAATCCCAAACGTGATTCACTTTTTTCATCCAAGAGACTATTATTTCTTCTTGTAAATTTGATGAGGATGATCTTATTGATGGTGCTGATTTTTCCCACTCTCCATTTTCTATCATTCCTCTAAAATTCTTCAGTTCTCTCTCCTGCCTTCTTAACATATCATACTAACTTGTGAAACCTGTCCCATCACTGCATTTCCTTAACTCTTGTTTTTAATTTGTTTTTTAATTGTAACTGGATGGCTGATACATGGGAGACCTTTGAATCCCAAGGAACCCAGCACAATGTACAGCATTATTTTGTTCTTGTGTAATTCCTTATATTAGCCAACTGTTCACACTGAAAATACTGACATGAAAGGAAAAGGAAAGATAGGGCCAGCCATAGTTTTTTGTCTCCGTCCCTCCTTACTCAACTGTAAGCTGAAGTTAAAGTATTGGCAGAATGTGTACGTATCAAGAAGTGAAATAAAAACAGTTGAGTTAGTTTTACCCAGTGTTTCCCCTATTCTGGAAACAAAGAATTACATATGCATGTGTAAAGGAAGGAATTGTGTAATTTCAGTGATTCTGCAAACAATGAAGTGCTAGTATATTTGCTTTTAAAAATCGACATTGCACAATATAAACATAAATGGTAAAATTCAAGCTAATAATATACAATTTTAAAGTTTGTTTTACCTAGACATTTAAAAACACCATGATAGGTCAGAAGAAAGTCTGCAGAAGAAATGACAAAGCTTTGTATATCAGTTCTTTTAATGGCACAACTTTCCTGCTTTTTGCACAAGCAACCCCTCATTTTCACTTTGCACTGGACTCCACAATTTATGTAGCTGATGAATATTAATGCAATTTCACTTGGGGCTTGAGAATATTTAGATTATGTATGCATTTTATACTCTGATTCTTATGAAGTTAACTTACCTGACTGTACAAGGGTTTAGGCTAAAGCCTTGAAACATATTTGCGTCTACATGTTCCTGGTTCCAGCAGAAAGGGATTTGAAATATGGTTCTTGTTTAGTTTTTTTGTTGTTGTTTAGAAAAAAAGAAATCTTAATTGTTGTTTTGTTTTTCTCTTCCTTGCTGTCATGTTTATGTTCAAAAGGTTATCACATTGATCCCAACCTTATTGCAGCAAACCTATCACCACTCTACCAACAAAGTCATCAAGTCAGGACTATAAGTTCCCCTCAAATTAAATGATGACTGAACCATAGCAAAGCCTGCTAGAGCTGAATGGCTCTTGGCCCAGAGTGGCCTTCACTGTACAAACATATGTAAATATATCCAAATACAGAAATCCAAGCTTTCAGAAACTCTGACCCATTTGTTTTCCCCTCTTTGACATCCTTCTTTTGCAGCTGTTTATAGGTGGCATGTCTCTTATCTATCGGTGCCAGGCCCTGCTTCTTGTGCCCATCCCAGCAGGCTGGCCCCTTTGATGCTTTGTAGTCTATGACTTCAAGACTGTGAACTTGGTGCACTCTCCCAAAGCCACACCTTCCCCTGGCAAGGCCAAGGATTCAGGGCCATGAGCAAAACTGGAGTTGAGGCGGGTTAGATGAGGGCATGGTGCCTTGTTTTAACAACTGTCAACAAGTTGAGGAGACTTATAGAACATTTTAGTTGGCAAGGTAAAGAGATAACCTAAGCTGTCAAGTTGCCCAGATTTGAGGGAGCCTTTTTTAAAAAATTTATTTATTTATTTATTTGTTTGTTTATTTATTTATTTTTGGCTGTGTTGGGTCTTCGTTGCTGCGCACAGGCTTCCTCTAGTTGCAGCGAGCAGGGGCTACTCTTCTTTGTGGTGTGCAGGCTTCTCATTATGGTGGCTTCTCTTGTTGCGGAGCACAGGCTCTAGGCGCACGGGCTTCGGTAGTTGTGGTGCACAGGCTTAGTTGCTCCATGTCATGTGGGATCTTCCCTGACCAGGGCTCAAACCCATGTCCCCTGCGTTGGCAGCCGGATTCTTAACCACTGCACCACCAGGGAAGTCCCCAATCTCTGCTTTTACATAGGAAGCTTTACCCAGGGACGGCTGTTCTACCCTGAAGAGCTTTTGTTGTGTTTGGAAAGGTAATCTAATTAATCATCTGGGCCTTCCCAGAACAAGTTCAAACAGTATCTTTCCCTGAAATGTCTTGCTAGATCTCTGAGCTTTTTCCTCTCACCTGTCTCCTGCAGCTCTTCCTCCCATTGGAGGTGTGTGATTGTCATTAAGATTCTCAAAGTGATCACAATTGGATGAACTCCCAAAAGAAGTCCCCTTGGAGCAGCGTTCCTTGGAAAAGGTGATTAATTTTCTTCTAACGGAGAAGACAAACTTTCAGTAAGGATAGTTTTAATTCATTTTTTAAATTTCCTGCTACACGTGTTCTCTATTTTTTCTTTAAAGGAAATATATAATGAGTTCGAAGGAGCCAAAATTAAACAGAGACTTATATGCTATATGGGAAGGGTTTTTTTCCCCCAGAAAATGAAAATACATCTCAATATTCATAATTATGCCTCTTCTTTCAAATATTTTTGATGACACATTAATTTTATTCTTTCTCTTCCCAAATGAAGGCAACATACTAGTTTATCACAGTAAGTTTCTGACCAGGGTTAAAAATTTGTCACTTTGGCCGTCTAAACTGTATGTACATATCTTTCATTCAGTTATATTAAGTTATTGGCACCTTGATCTTTGTATTTTCCATTCATTTTATGAGATACTAATAAAAATGTAAAATGATATGAGTAATTTTAACATTTTTTAAGTTGCAGAAGAGTTTATTCAAATGAGAACCTCCTTAGAAGGCCATTCAACACAGAAATGGAAGCAGAGATTCCTAATCAACATGGGAGCAGAGGACATAGAACTTTATGGAATAGCCCCCAGAAGATAATTCTGAGGCACATCCAACTTTTATGTTTGAATACCACTACAACAAAATGTTTAAATAATGGCACAAATAAAAGTTGTCATACTAACAACAGGGCCAATAAACTCCAAACTGAATTCTTGGCTGACAGAAAGTCTGCCACACCATGACTTGAAATGTGTGCAAATTGATGCATGAATGTTCAAAGAAGTTTATTAAAATCTAGTTTAAGGATGTAAGTTTATAATGCATGAAAGTAGAGGTTGAAAATTAAATGATGGAAGTTTAGGACTGCCTTTATAAAATGGAAAATTAAGCTCTTTATTGCTTTTGTATAATTTTACTGTCTATCAGGGCACCTGACATATAGTAGATAATCAGCACATGTTTTTTTAAAATGAGTTGGAAAAGATTACTTTTATGAATTTTTTATAAGGCTGATATGTAATTTATTCTTGACATATTGTATTAATGGAGAATGGGTTGTATCTATTGTCACTTTATTTAAGGTGAGACTAGAAAACAAAAAAATGGAGGCTAATTTCTCCAGTCTTTTGTATGGTAGAGGATGAATGACCACAACAGTGACGTCTTGCATTATGCTTCAACCTGTAGTCCCACTATGCTTCAAGGGAAGCCTACAAGCTTGAAGTAATGGTAAATAAAAAAGAAGGCATGGTGTTTCATGATCTGGTAGAAATATATATTATTCAGAGCACAACTTTTTCATTAGCTTTGAGTGGGGTCGAACAAATCTTTGCAGTATGTAAGTAAAACTCTGGAAGAAAGTACCATCAAGAATAAGAGTTTGGGGGGACCACATTGTATATTTAAGTGATCTGATGACCATGGCCACACATAACTGTCCATGTGCAGTTGTACCTTACTCTTCTGGCAGCTGATAATCTAGAAAAATTGTAAAATTGTCAAGGTATCAACCACTCAAATGGACCATTGACTATGACAAGACTGCTAAAGAGTTCATTTTAGTTTACAATAAAAACTTATTCTTGACTAGAAGAAAAAGTCTATATATAAATAATAAACAGAACTTCAGAAAACATGACACTTGTTCTTTTTCTCGTTGGAACTTGAGCAAAATAATGCTGTTTTGGATGTCCAGAAAGTTTTGATTGGAAGTTGGACATTTTAATACTATGTTGTTGAGTGTCTGGATTTTGTTGTCTTCCTTTAATTTTTTTTTTTTTAGTATAGAGGTACATTAGTTCAGATCAATTTGATGCTTTTTAAACTGGTTCTTAAGCTTTATTTGTTTTTTCAGAGTAACCTCTAGTCTAGTGATAAGACACAACTCTACCAAAGTCATTATTGAAACTCTCATGTGTTCAGTGAGGTTTGTCCACAATAGATGGTATGAAGTTGAACATCTTTTAATCCTGTTGGAGCCCTGGGAATTTTCCATTCACAGATATCCAATAGCTGTTCTTTACATGGCCTTGTGGAATTTTACCCTAATTATGCAAAGTTTAATATTTAATCAAAAGTTTGAGACCTCTGTGAAGATTTCTGCACCTCTTTCTTTGCATATGCTTTATCTCTATGGTATTCTGCCCCATAAATTTCAGCTGCCTCAGCCACCTTGTACTCAAATCTATGTTTTCTCAGCTTAGTGAGATTTCCATCCTCTGCTTAGGTTTCCTCTTCTTACGCTGTGACACATTAAGTACCTCCAGGCAGAAATTCAGGATAATAGTAAAGCCCACCTAGTTTGCTCTCCTTTTCTCAAGGATCACAGTCCTTCACTGTCTGTTGTCCATAGTCTGAAAAGAGTTGTTTAATTTTTTATTTCTTGTTTTTTAGTTATTAACAGCACAAGGGAAAGTTCAGCCTTACTTACTAAATCATAACTGAAAGATAATTTTTGCTATAAATCGGGAGCAAATAGATAAATTTTACCATGGGAAATCCTGCCATTCTAAAATTCAAAACCTATCATATCCAAGTAACAATGTTTCATGTTTATTTTTCCATAATCCTATTGCTTATGGAGAATTTATTCCATAAAAACTAAGTCACTTAATCTTATAAAATATAGATTATAAACACTCTAAAAGATTCTGTGAGTTGTGGAAAATTGTGTTGTGTTTAATTACAACCTATTTTATTGGCTTCCACCTTGTCAATGTTTCTATACCCACATAGATGTATATACACACACATATATATGTATATATACATATTATTAGAACAATAATGATAAAAATGACAACATATTGTTCAGCCTAAATGCCCACTTTATTCATCAGATTTTCTCTTTAATTGTTTGGGTTGCTTCCAAGAATGTAATCCATGCAAAAACATCAAGATTTGCCATCACTGAGGATTTTCACAGGAATGTGATACAGTCTCTAAGGACAATATCAGTGGAAAGTCTGAGTATCAATGGGCTAAGAATAGAGCTTCCCAGCAGGCCAACATGGACTTTAGTAGTTAAATTCTGATGTATTTTCAAGGAAAAAATTATTCTCCAATGTGCTCGAGCTGCTATTGTTGTTACACTTTCATCCTTTTCTTATGATAGCATAGACCTACAATCCCTTATCAGAAACTTTTGAAACCATATGTACTATGAAATTTAGAATTTTTCTGGTTTGAGGAAGGTAATACATTACATATCCCATATATCTTATAGTATCTCCAGCTGGGACTGGGCAACATGGAAATCATATTCCTTGATATTTTTGCAGTGAAATGAGTAAATATTCTCACTAACTTGAATAAACAAATAAAAACAACAGAAAAGTTGATTTTGGAGATTTTTAGACTTGGCAGTTGCAAATAAGGGATTAAGGATAAGTATTTAAGATCTCTAAGATTCTCTAAGAAGGTCTCTAAGAAGCCTCTAGGAAACAAAATATGTTCAGATATTGATATAATCATAATATTCTCATATACATTATTCATTAGATTAAAGTGTACGTCAGTGAACTAATCATTTATATTTTGTTTGGAAACAACAGATAAACTTTCATGGAAAACATTTTTTTTTCTTAATTTATGAGTTTAAGTAGCTTACTAGTGAAATATCAAATAGATAATATTGAAAGAAATAAAGGGGAAGTAATTTATTACCACTAATAATCATACTGTTCAGGGTGTTACGACCTCTAATCTTTTTATAATACTATTGTTTGAAAAGCATTGACATATTATTTGATGCTTGTCAGAATTTTCTGTGGCTTATAGGATGGGTATTATTATTAATCTCAATTTGTAAGTGAGAAAATTGAGGCTTAGAAAAGCCACCTGACTGTCAAAGACCATTCAGGTCTCTCTGTTGGGACTTTGGGTGGCAAATCGAACGCTCCTTTCACTACACTTCTCTGACAGTACAGCTGCAGCAAAGTTTTATTGTATTATATTTCTCATTGTAGAGAAGTCATTTGTTCCCTCTATATGGGTTAAGAAGTTTTCATTTATTCATTTACTCATATGTTAAAAATAAAGGGTACTGGGTATTTGCCATGAGTTCTAGGCACAGCACCAACTCTACAGAATAAAGAATTCTAACTTACTTAGCTTTAGAAATTGCCTTTTGGAAAGAAGCAGAGGAACTTGATCAACTAACTGGGAAGACTAAAATAAATAAAATAAAATTCCTAAAATTTTTATAAGTCTCCTTTGTGAATAATAATCAAACTAGACTTATGCCCAAGGAACCATTTCAGTACTAGAAGAGAGGTCACCGACAGCTTTTCTAAGAGCCTTGTTTTCAGATGAGACCAAGGTTAAGTGTTGAGGTACCTGTCTGAGGCCCTATAGCTCATGAAAAGCCAAAGAGTCTGTTTACCAGACCAAAGTCCCTGACTCGGAGTTCTGTGTTCTTTCCAGCATTCCTTTCAGTTCATAGTATTTTTAAGGATAGCTTATCTTCTCTCAGTGGATGGGCCTGAACTTTCATAAATGAGGGAAAATGGCATGCAGAAAGGGGAAATGCAAAGTCCACAGCAGGTCCAGGCCTGATCAGGAAAGGACACAATCTCCCTAAAGACCCTTCTCACCACATTGACCCTTTCAGTGAGCGCACGTGCCGCTATGCCTGTGGTTGTCAGCATGGTCAGCTGCTTGGACTCCATGAAGTCCTTTGGGGACTTGAGTGACAGGTCAGCTGACTGGGATTGAATTATGTTGCACTTTGTTTTCCCCGCCCATGATTTGTCTCTAATGAAATCCTGAGCAATTGAGATCCTCTCTTCTAACATTTCATTGAAGGCTACTGAATGGGCCACATCTCCAGCCCTTGTTTCTAGCACTGAGGCTATTGGCTCTAAAATCCTCCATGGAGTGAGTCATGTGCTTGAAATGATCCTGGGGGAACCCAACAGGCAAGCTGCCAAGTCACTTGAAGGAGGTCTTTGACTAAGAGAAGTACCTGAAAATTAATGCCTCACTGATTTCAGGCCATTCTTGGAATCCCAGAATATTTTAATTAATTACTTGTTTTAATTAATTAATTAATTAAATGGTTAATAGCTAAGCACTTGGGTTATTAAGGGATCTATGTTCACACGGATGGTATGGTAGAGCCCTTAGGAGCCAGTGTCCTGGAATAAGGCCTTTCCTATTGTGTCCTCCTCCTTTAAGGGTAAGGATCACAGCAGTATACAGTGTCTTATTATACAGCACATATTAATATTTCTGAAATAAAATGAGTATATATTCCTACTAATTGGTATGTGAATGAATGTTCATGCTACATTCACGTGTGTTTATGATGCTAAACTCATATAATATAAAATACCTTGTAAGTAGTACCATATCTGTATAAGCAATATGCTTATTCTTAAGTTCATTCTGGGTGTATACCCAATTATTCTGTTAACAGCGAAGTATGATTTCCATCAAATCTTCAGCGTGCAAAATGAGAATCTTGCAGTAAGAAAAATAAATAAATAAAAGAGTTCAGGAATTCTCCCTACCTGGAAAGAATATGCAGCAAAAGAATTGGAAAGGAGAAGCAAGAATGTAACTCAGTGATTCACACAGAACCTCAAAGGGCCTTTGTTTGTGGCCTAAGCAAGGGCCCTCCTGATCTTTGGTTGTTTGCCCATCCCTGTTAGTTTTCACAACAAGGTACTTTGCACATTTTCAATAGTACAAGGAAGGGCTTCTTCATGGCTCCCGAGTCCAGCACCATTCTTATCCTGCCCATCTTTCTGCATTTATTTCCTCCTCCACTTCATTCCTTTCTTGGTAATCTTAACCTGCTAAACTCATTAATTTTTTTCCCTAATCTTGGAAATTCCCTCCAACTTTCTCCCCATAAATGAAGAAACCTGCTTCTTGTGGTTACACCAAGCATCCTTATATTCTACAGAAGGGTTAAAACTAGGATTAAAGGAGTTTTTATTTGCTTACAAACCTCTACAATTGGAGCTGAGCTTTTGAGAATACCAAACAACTTTTGAGTGCATTAGAGAGTTAAAAAAAAAATCAAGGCACATAGGACCTGTTAAAACATTTAAATCCAGAGTTTCTTAATCCTGGCCCATGGACTCTTGCATGATTAAGGATGAATTTGAAGGAGTATGTGTGTCCCTTGTAATTGGAAACAACAAAAAAGTATGAATGGGTGGGGAAATCTTTCATTTATTTTCACAAGATTTTGTGATCCCAAAGAGTCCCATAGTTAGCCCTATAGTAAAAAATTCAGCAAACCAGAATGGCTGGGAATTGGGGATTTCAATCATTCTCTCCTTCTTTCTTCAGTCTCTAAACAACTGAGAATTGAAAAAGGTAGCCAAACTGAGCCCAGAGGATTAATGGTAAGCCTTGACTGAACAAGGATAGTAGGATCTGAGCCTCAAATGGGGTTTCCTACTTCCTCCTTTCTGAATTAAAGACAAGTAGGACTAAATATGTGGACTCGCCTGAGCTGCCCACCTAGTTACAGGCAGAGAAACTGAATGAAGTTCAGCCTGCTTGCTCACAGTTATCCAAGGAGAAGGAAGAGAGTAAAAGTCGGCAGGTTCGAGAGCCTTGCCTTTGCAAGTCAATGACAACCTTCTGATAACCAAGGGACAACGGATTTTTTTTTTTTTTTTTTTTTTTTTTTTTCCCCTCCCCTTGAATCTGGCCTGGTCATGTGACTTACTTTGACCAGTATTTGAGAATTGATGTTGTGAGACTTCCAAGGGTAGCTTTAAGAGACCTTGCAGCTTCCACTCTCACCCTCTTGGAACACTCCCAAGGCCCTGTAAGGAATCCTCAGCTAAACTACTGAATGAGAGGCAGTGTGGAGAGAGACCCAGCCAACAGCTAGATGTGTATGTGAGTCCATTTTAGCCCCACCAACCCCAGCTGAGCTGCCAGTTGACTGCACTTGTATGAGTGGGCCCAGACAAGACCAGGAAAATAGCTCAGTAGACCCAAAGCATATTGAGAAATTATAGTTGTTTTACACCACTAAGTTTCTGATTTGTTTACAGAGCAGTAAGTAACTAAAGCACCCAATAAGGTGGATACTGTTGTTTATCTGCAATTCAGAGCAGAGGAAGTAAATGCTTAGCTTAAGTTTCAGAATCCTGCAAATACATGAAAACTTTATCTCTTTTGATAACTAATGCTCTTTTTTTTTTTTTTCTGTACGCGGGCTTCTCACTGTTGTGGCCTCTCCCGTTGCGGAGCACAGGTTCCGGATGCGCAGGCTCAGTGGCCATGGCTCACGGTCCCAGCCGCTCCGCGGCATGTGGGATCTTCCCGGATCGGGGCACGAACCCGTGTCCCCTGCATCGGCAGGCGGACTCTCAACCACTGCGCCATCAGGGAAGCCCAAGGGACAACGGATTTTTACTTATTACTAATTCACCAAGTAGGTAAGTCATTCACCTTATGTGTGGGAGAATCAAGTAAGAAGGAAAAGGAGAAAGTGGAAATATTATAATACAGGGGGAAGTCACATTGCCTCTGTGGAAATATAGTATGAGAGTTAGGGTTCCCAGCTAACAGGAAATGTGATGTACATCACTCACAATCTACTTTTTGTTGAGCCCTGTGGAAGTAAATTTAGTAACCTCAGAAATACAGCTTGTGCATTAACCAGAAGGAAAGGCTGATAATGTCTGTCCTCTACCCCCTTCCAATATTGTGCCTAATAGAGCTCAGCATGGAGGTTATGAGAGCAAGACCAGAGCATGACACCTACATCCCATTCCTAAACCCATCATTTGTGTGGCCCTGAGCAAGTTATTAACACTCTGTGCCTTCGTTTCCTCACGTGCGATATGGGCACTTAATATTTAATAGGGATGTTGTAAGGAATAAATGAATTTATACATGCAAAGTGCTTAAACCTCATTTGACCGTGGTAAACACTCAATTAAAGCTAGTTGTTACTTGCTAAATCTTTGCAGCTTGTCCAGTAAGAAAGTCCTTCAGACATTGCTCTCCTATCCATACAATTTTATGTGTCATAAATTTTATTCCGAAAGTCTTATCCATACTGTGTCCATTCATCCCACTTTCAAAATTATCCACAAAATGTCCAAGGATTGCCAAAATAATGGGATGCTCTACAGCATTAAAAGTTATATTATAGAATAATATTTAATGATATAGGAGAGATATTTATAATATATTTTAAATCAAATAGAATTTTTAAAGCAGTGTGAAAAGTACAACAATTTTTTTTCTTAAATAACAGATATATGTTGATAAAGTATTTGGAAGAACGCGACTTAACATTGAAAGAGACCATGATCGTCACTTAGCCTAACCTCTCCATACTACACAGATTTCACTGCTGCTACCTGTTCTCTCTTGCCACAGATTCAGACATATTCTTGGCTTACATGTTTTCATTCAGAAATGCAGGGGCATCAAAGTCTATTGTTAGATTGCTCTCGGATATTTCTTACTTGCATTAAACAAAATCAACCCTTAAAGGACTGAAAGAATAGAAACATTTTATTATCTCTACAGTACCAGGGTAATTATATTTTCGAATGGATAAGCTTTAAACGCTTAACTAGTTTCACTTCCCACCACCACCGCCCGCCTCCAGTTCTCTCTCCTCCAGGCTAAGTCTTTTGTGTTCTCCCAAGTTTCTTACCTCTCTCTCAGTTGGCATTGCCACCACCCTGGTTCAATCTACTTTTATCTCTTACCTGACCCGTTGAAAGTCTTGAGTCATCTCAACAATTGATCTGCTTCCTCCCTGCCCTTCTCTAGTTCATTCTCCAAACAATGTAGTTTGTTAATCCGATCATGAGACTTTCCACTTTTAAGTCAAACTCCCCACTGCACTCACACAAGAATCTAAACCTCAATGCCCTGTGGAAGATTTGGCCCACTGTCCCTCCCTCATCTGTCCTCATCACAGCTCCTCAAAGGGGCCAAACACCTTCCCACATTGTCTTACTAGGTGCCCCGACACTTCTCTTCTCACACTGGTCCCTTCTCAGTCTTTAAGTATTTAGCTAATTCTCCATACCTTCCCATCACTTCCCTGCTCCTATTCACCCTTCCCTCACTGTTAGGTAACCATTCTTTTGTTTTATGTGACTTTTTATATTTAATTAACATAAGTATTACTTAATATAATTTGTGACTTTTGTAAAATATGTATTTAATTAACATAAGGAAATGTGAATTTTCTTGGTTTATGTCTTATTTGCTTGAGCACTACCTTTAAGAATTTTTAATTTAAAAAACTCTACCCATACTACTATGAGTGCACCTCATTTGTTGCTAATAGCTGCATTGAATTTCCCAGTATGCACCCACCACCTTTGACATTTGCATTATCAGGTAATAGACACCTAGATTGCCTCTAATTCCCCACTATCATAAGCAACACAACAATGAATATCCCCATGCAAATTCCTTCATGGGCCTACATGTCTCAGGAATATGTTCAATCTGGGTAACAGGGTATATTTATTTTTAATTTGATCAAGTACTGTTATAATGGTAGTCCCAGGCTAAACTCCAACCAGTAATGTTTAAGGATCTCTATATCCACAAGCTTCTGCCAACATTATCCATCTTTTTATTTTTGCAGATTTGATGGGCATAAAGTGATATCCTATTTGTTTTGTTTTTTGGTTTCTATTTCTGCCATTTCCAATAAATTTAAACATTTCTTTATATGCAGGACCACGATGTATATATAGATGTGTGTTATATACTTACAAGAGTGTCCAGCCAAGAATACGAGTGGGAGCTGGGTTCCAGCCAATGCTCTGTGAGCCCTGGCATGGGACTATAGCTATCTAGAGGAAGGGCTGACTTCCATTGATTCTGATCAGAGCAATATCTGGGTTAGCACTAGTCCAGATAACACACTTATTAGTCACTTAGGTTTCAAATTCTAGGAATTCCTTGCCATATCCTTTCCCCTCTTTAAGCCGAAAGTCCTGTATTTTCTTGTTGATTTTTAGTCATTCCTTGCATATTATAATCCCTTTTTGGCTTCAGACATTTCACATATCTTCTGCATTATGTCAAGTGCCTGTCAGATTTGTCCATGACTTTCTTTTTTTAACCAAATTTCTGAATTTTGACATAATCAAAAATAGTCTATTTTTCTCTTCAAGTATTTTAATCATGGGGTTTTGCTTAAATCCTTCCCCAGTCTTAATTCACAAGGGTATTTTCCTGCATTATTTTGTATTAACTTTATAGTGTTACATTTTACATTTAGATATTAAATCTTTGTGGGAACCACCTTTGACTGTGCTGTAATCTTATTTTATTTTCCTTCACATTCAGAGATCCTTTTCTCAACAATATTTTCTAAGCAGTCAAGTTTTCCCTATTACTTTACAGTGCTACCTTTATCATGTAATAAAATGTCTCTGAGCTCTCTGTGATGTTCCGTTGGCCTATTTGTCCATACTTATTCTAGAGCCACACTGTTTTACTACTGTAATTAGTAAATGTTTTTATATATAAGGCTCCTTTTTTCCTTTTTTTTTTAATATGGAAGATTTTCATGAACGTATTTTCCCATGCAAATTTTAGAACATGATATATGAAGTTCCTCAGAATATCTAGTTGGAATTTTGATTCGTATTTTGTTGAATTTAAAGATTATTTGGCAAGGGAATTAACTTATTTACAGTCTGACATCTAAAAAAAAGAAGTGCCTAACCATGACAGATTTCTTTGTTTTCTTTTAACTAGTATCTAAATTTTTCTTAAATGAAATCTTATGGACTCATTGTTAATACACATATATCTTATAGTTTGCTAGCAAATGTGAATGCCGTTTTATCTTTTAAGATTGAGATAATTTGTCATTGAAAACTACTATTAATTTTGGAATTTTATTTTATATCTAGTAATCACATGAAATGATCTTATAAATTCTAATACTTGGCATACTGATTATATTGGTTATTCTTGGTAGACTATCACATTATCTGCAAATAAGAACAGATTTACTTCTTTATTATAAATTCTGATATCTCTTATGTTTGTTCCTTTCAACTTCAGTTGGAATTTTTGTACCACATTAAACAGTAGTAGTGGTAATGGGCATCTCTGCCTCATTCCTAATCTTAAAGGAAAAGCATCTATAGATTTGCTACAAAGTATAAATTCTTCTGTATGTTCTAGTATATAGCTTTTATTAGGCTCAGGAAGTGCCCTATTCCTGGTTTTTAAATTATTTTAAATTATAAGTAAATTGTGCGCTTAAATGCTTTCTCTGCCTTTAATAAGAAAATGCTTTTGAACTCTATTTTTTATAACAGAAAATTCTAATTTTTTTACTCTATTTTATATAACAATGATATACTTTCTTATGTTGAACAATCCTTGCGTTCCTGATAAAAATCTCTACTTTCATGGTGTAATTTTTAAAATATACTTGTAAATTTTCACATCTATGCTTATAAGTAAAATATGCCCTTTTTTTTTTTCTTCTTATATTGCCCTTGTACAGATTGGAACTGTCATCATACAATAAGCTGAGCATATTTTACTCTCTCTTTATATTCTGAACATATAAAGCCATACGGGTTGGTTTTCTTTTTGGGGGATTGGGGGCATGAACTCTGATCTCTCTTTCCATTTTTTTTATTGCATATTGGTTTAAGTTTTCTGGGTTTTTCCCATTAGACATTTTGTATATTTTTTGGTACTTTTGTAGAAATTTATCCATTACATCTGGAATTTTTATATGTTAAAGTCGTATTGCAACCATGAGGATAGAACCTATCCTAATAAGGAAAAGGACCTATATATTTGCTATTATTATTATACCATTGTATAAAGCAAACTTAGAGTATCCTACCTCTATACATCATTTATTAGAGATAATAACATCTCTTTAAGCCACTAAAATTTATTTATGGATATGAATCCTAATACTCTCTTTTTTTTCTTTTTTAAAATTTGTTGCAAGAGGGAGGAGGTATGGGGTTATATGTATATATATATAGCTGATTCACTTTGTTATAAAGCAGAAACTAACACACCATTGTAAAGCAATCATACTCCAATAAAGATGTCAAAAAAAAAAAATAAGAGTATATAAGTCTCCCAGTTAGACAACAGTATGAAGGGCATGGCCCCATTTGTATAAAATTGCATGTGTGTTCATATAGAGATGTCTGGAAAGGTATTAACAAAATAGGTTTTCCCAGGTGATACCATTTGAGCTATTCTTTACTTTGTACTTTTTAAAAAGTATCTGCAATAACCATGTATAATTTTTAAAAAATTGTTGTTCCTGTAGTTATTTCTTCTTTTTATTTCTGCCTTTCATTTTTTATATCCTCTCTTTATTTTGATCAATTTTAACAGAGGTCTATCTTATTAATTTTTCCAAAGAGTAAGATTTGGGCTTTGTTTTTCAATTATCTTTTTCGTTTGTTTCTCCCCTTATTTAAATATTTTTATTCTTATGTTCCTTGGGTTTATTCTATTGATCTTTATCTAAATTTTGAGTTAAATGCATAGCTTAAGTTGTTTCCCTTTTAAGATTTTCTTATTTTCTTATAAATATATTTAAATCTACAAATTGTCTGCTAAGTACTATTTTAGCTGTGCCTCACAAATTTTGACAAACAAAACATTTTCTTTCAGTTCTAAGTATTTTGAAATCTTCTTTAGGATAATATTTAACTCAGGGGCTTTTATATTATGTTAGTGTCCAGGCATATACCAGGTTTTTTTCTAAATCCTTTAAAAAATGTTCTAATTGTATTGCATTGTGATCTAAGCTGCCAACCACCTCACCACCAGCACACACATACATATATATCTGAAGCTGTTTATGACACACTTGGTCTCCCTAGAGAGACCTGGAAGAAGGTTGGACTGCACTGTGCAAAGCATCACTGTACTTATAGTAAATGCTCAATAAATATTTATTACATTAATGATTAAATGAACATAGTATATATGTATATATAGTATAATATATATATACATATATATGTGATTTGAGAGATTGGAAGATTGGAGGTTAAGGTGAATATATTCACACAAAATATTACTAAGGAATTAGGTTGATTTCTAAGCCACAGAAGAAAACACGTGTAATTACTTTAGTCATACCTCATAAAGGTCAAATCCATCTAACAAAGGGAATTATTAATTACTGAGAGTATAACTATCTAGTCTGACACCATCTGAATCTTTTACTCTGCCATTTCCTTCTGTTATTAACCTTACAGATACTTAGGACTTATGAGATGCTACATTTCAGTAACCTATGCTTGCCTGGTACATAGTTGGAGTTTAATAATTATTTGTAATTATTTATTGAATGAACTGCAAATTAGCCAAGAAGTAAGAGTTACGTTGTTCAGCAGTAAGCCACTTTAGGCACTTGGTGCACCACCCATACACCCTAGGTTGTTTCTGTTTCTAAGCACATTGACCCTACCTACAGCCCACCTGTATTTCATTTCCTGAGGACTTTCTCTGGCTACTGGAGTTCACTTTGCCTACACATAAGGCAGGCTGGAATTTCCAGGCAACTACATCAAGCTACACCCCAGGAGTAGCTCTTAACCAATTATTTGAAAATTTATGAATAAAATTTATAGATAAATATTTCAGCTTTCTTACATTTTGGGTGGGCTAGCTCTGAGATATACATTCTGTATTGTGAGGGAAGTTGTATAGTTTGGGTAGTTTTGGGGAGACAGAATAGGTAGATAAAAAGGGTCAACTTATCTGAGTCTTGAAGAAATAAACCAGCTACCTTACGAGTGGTGGTTTTAAGCCATGTTAAATTGGTATGCAGATAGCATCCTCCAAACCAAAAACAAGTGAAGCAGCTCTAGACCCACAGAGCTTAATTCTCTCATTTACTAGCTGTATGACAAGTTACTTAAACTTGCTAAGCCTTACTTTTCTTACCCATAAAATATATTTACCTTCTAAAGAAGTTATGAGGATTAGATGAGTTTCTATGTATAAAACAGTGATTGAGATAACTGAGTGCTCAATAAATTAAAGATTATTATTTTTATTATGAATGCAATAGGGTTTTTTTTTCCCCTTCTCCACTGTAATTGTTTTACTAAACTTTTGTTTTAAGAACTAAGAAAGTACATGGGATAGCAGGCAAGTGCCTAGAACCTTCACAGTGACTAGTGACTATGGTAGTCTGGGTCCTCCCTCCAAGGGTTTGGTGACAGCAGGGAAGATTTGTCAATTCAAATATATTTTTCTGCAAACTCATTATAGCCTCCTTTAGTAATCTTGAGCACTTATGTGGCTTCAGTTACCATATATATTTTGACAACTCCCAATCTATAATTCTTCCCCTCACTGCATTTCAGATTTGTATATCTAACTGCTTAGTAGATGTCTCCTGATATCTCAAAGTAACAGACCCAAAACTGAATATATTATCACAGTTGTAGACCTGGTTTTTTCCTCTCATCTACTCAATCTCAGATGTGAGGTGAGGGACAGGGTTGATTCAGTTGATGAACTGATGGGGCTGGTACTTATTTCCTCATAAATCATTAAAAACTAGAAAAGATGATTTTACAAAGTAGAGAAGAGACATTCTTCATTCAAGGATAAATTAAAAGCCATGCTTCCCTCCTAGAATATTCAATAAACTAGTTCAAGAGATTCCCCACTTAAAATTATGTCACCATCTCCCTAGCCACCGAAGCCAGGAACCTGAGGGCCACCCCAGATTTCTTCTCTTCTCTTACTGTCTCATTATCCTCAGCCTTGTTTTCAATAATAAATCACCTTGTTTTTGTTTGTTTGTTTGTTTGTTTTGTTTTTTTGCGGTACGCGGGCCTCTCACTGTTGTGGCTTCTCCCGTTGCGGAGCACAGGCTCCGGACGCGCAGGCTCAGCGGCCATGGCTCACGGGCCCAGCCGCCCCGCAGCATATGGTATCTTCCCGGACCGGGGCACGAACCCGTGTCCCCTGCATCGGCAGGCAGACTCTCAACCACTGCACCACCAGGGAAGCCCCTTGTTTTCATTTTTTAATCTATAAAAACATCTCCAAATACATGCTGAGTCTCTTTCCC
>NW_006790064.1:796912-798113 GCF_000442215.2 Lipotes vexillifer
CTTAACTTCCCAACTTCAAGTGTTTTTCTTTTCACACTTGGAATATTTCAACTGCTTCCAAGCTAATCTTCCCACCTCTGGCTTTGGCTCAAGTCCCTTCACCATATGGTTGCCTGATGACCTACTTGGAACACAAATTTGATCAAGTTTCTATCCCTGACCAGCTGGCTTGAATGATTCCTCATTTAACTTACAGTACAAGTTAAATGCCCTGTGTAACCCTGTCCTTACCACTCCAGCTTCCGTTACAGCCTCTATTGACATTACCCTCTCTGTTTGAGTAACACTGAACTATTTTATGTGTGTTCCTTTTTAGCACATACATTTTGATGACTTTGTAATTTTGCTTGTGCCTATAATGGTTTTCTCTATATAACTCCTACTCATCCTTCAAGGATAATGTTAGGTGACACCTCTCCACGAAGCCCTCCCTGACTCAGTCAGCCTGGGCTGGGTGAGTACTCCCCTAAATCCCAGGAAGGTAACACACTTCATTCAGTTATTTACTGCACTGTACTGACAAGACATACTCTCTCCCGCCAACTTGGTGGTAAATGTCTTGTATTCCTAGCACTCTATTTGAATCATCCACAATAAATATTCAGTAAATGAAGTTGAGGAAAATGTGTACTGTAGATGTGCAAGCAGAGGTGAATCACAGGTTCTCAACACTGACTGTAAATAGGAAACATCTAGGAATCTTTAAAAAAAATACAGGTATCAATGACCCACACCTGTCCATTTAAGTCAGAAGCTCTGGGAGGGGGGACCTGGACACTGACATTTGAGACTGAAGTGATAAGGTGTAGGTGAGGCTGGGAGCCAATTGGTTAGATGGTCACTGGGCATGGATTTGGTGAATGGGATGCTAGAGACAGATGTAAGTATTGATGCTTGAGGTACCTTTTATTCATGAAATTCTATGAGATGATTGCTGGAATTATGCTTATTATTGGTTCATTTTCTCAAAATATTCCCTGCACAATATAACGGTTGTTTTGTTTTTCATGCAGGTAGCTCAACTGACCAGCCAGGAACCAGACTGAGTCATTCCACAACATTAGTGTTCTTGAAAGAACACTCATCACAAATACACATGTATTTGTTTAAAATAAGAAAAGAGTAAGAAAAGAGTAGCAAGTGGAGAAAAAGAAGAGTGGGTTTTAGATACTTTTACATTTATGTCATGATATTAGGGAAA